>NW_026555397.1:0-87152 GCF_029017545.1 Prosopis cineraria
TTATCTGATTGTGTGGAAGCCATGAACCTTCTCACAAGGAATTGCCTCAACCTCACCCTTTCCGGGACATGTTCAATATTCAATATACTATGGACCTTCTCAACAAGCAGTGGAATGTGTCTGTCAAAACTTACATCTTTGGAGAAGATAATTCTGTTGCTGATCTTTTAGCCAAATATGGCCACTTTATGCCGCTTGACTTTGGGGTCCTTGATCGGTATCCGCTTTTCTGCAAAGGGTTGAACATGATGAAGGATAAGCTTTGTTTTTTTCCTGTTTTGGTTTTGCTGGATTTATTTTCCTTGTATCCGTACTTTTTTTTTTAAAATAATTCATGGTTCAGTTTTAGGTTCAAAAATAAAAGTCATGCGAAATGTTCTCTGCATTTAATGTCGCATGACTCTCGTTTAACAATGGAACGGCCTGCAAATCTTTTGTTATGGCAGGTGTATCTAATTCGCATGCTGGGGTTTCGAAAAAGAGAAGATATCGCGTTCATCACAAAAAGAAAGAAAAATCAGGCAAGTCTTTCCTTCTCTTTTGCTTTTCTAGCGACAGTTGACTACAGTCAAATCTTGTAATAATCATGACTCCAATTAATAATGGTGATGGACTCAGATCAGATAGATCATCGAATACCTATGAAAATTTGGTGTCTATAATGACCTGGGGTTTCACATCATTTTAGTTACAACTAGGTATATCGTTGAGTGGGTTATTGTCTGAGGTTCACACAATTTATATTATTGGAAACTCTAGATTTGTCAAACAATGAGTTTGGTGGCACTCTTCCACGAACTCTTGGTCAACTTTCCAGTCTCAACGAACTGACACTTTCTTCAAATGACTGAGCGAAGTGATCAATGAAGCACATCTATCATCTCTATCAAATTTGAGAGTTTTGGTTGTCGCCGACATTCCATTTCTTTCAACTTAATTCAGTTCAAATTGGCTGCCATCTTTTCAATTGTACAGGTTATCCGCATCATCATGCAACTTGGGTCCAAACTTCCCACGGTGGCTCAGAAATCAAAAGAGGCTTGAGTAGTTGGATATTTCTAGTGGTGGAATTTTTGATTCCATTCCTGAATGTTTGGGGGCTTATCTCCAAGTTTGAAACACTTGGATCTTTGCCATAACAAAATGCATGGCAACAACTTAACAAACCTCACAACACAAAAGAATTGCATTTTCTTAACATGTTAATAATTCGTGGTCAAGAAGACTTCCCGATTGTTGGAAGCATTTTTAAGACTTGGAGGTTTTGAGTTTGGGCAAGAATAATTGTTAGGTAGAATACCCAACTCGGTTGGTTCTTTGAAAAACAGTAAGGTTTATCTTGTCAAATGGCAACAACTTCTACGGTGAAATGCCATCTTTCACGCGTTCTCCCAAGTTGGAGGTCATTAATCTTGGGTACAAACTGATAGAGAAAGAAATACTAAAAAAATAAATACTAAAGAAAACACTTTTGTATTAAGCCTTCTTACTGCTTACAAAAACTTGATATATCTTACACAAGATGTTGCTTTAGTTATAGAGCTGCAAATGAAATTAAAACCACACAATAAATTAGTGGCCAAACTTACACTATAATTAAACACCACTAATTTAATTAATTAAAAATTGTCCAACCACATATCATTTTGTGGATAACCCACATTCATTTCTCTCCACACTTTATATAATGGCATATGTAGATTTCCATTAGCCATACGTGTCTTTCTCCATTTCCATTTAATTAATTTATTAAGTTTAATTAATTCAACAACAACAACTTGAGTAGAAATTTACATGAATGCATATAAGCTACAAGAGCACACCTGCGAGTTTATGCAATCTAGAACAACTTCAAGTTTTGTATCTTGCTCAGAATGAGATTATAGGAATAATATCTCATTGCCTCGATTCTATGGTTGCCATGCAATTCTCAAGTGGCATTTTTCCAGACTATTTTTATTCAAATATTGGGCCTAGAGATCGCATTTTCCTCAACAGTGTAGGAAGTGAGGTTATAATCTTGAATGGCTATGTTGCATTAATACCAGCGATTGATCTTTCTAGTAGTCACTTACAAGGATAGATCCCTGATAGCATGACAAAACTTTCAGGATTGTATTCCTTAAATCTTTCAAGCAATAATCTCACAGGATTCATTCGCAATAACATGGTTCAGCTACCAAGTTTGGAGTCACTTGATTTATCAAGTAGTTCCCCTTTCTGGTGGAATTCCAGCTAGCTTCTCGAGTTTGTATTCTCTCTCTAACTTGAAGCGGTCGGTCCTTCAACAGTTTTTCAGGAGAAATTCCACCCAGCGCCCAATTGCAGTCCTTTGATTCTTCCAGTTATACAGGAAACCAAGGATTTTGTGTGGCACACCTCTCATTCAAGAATGTTCGAGAGAAGCAACAAGTTTTGATCAGTCAAATCCTAATCAATTGATAAACCTGGGATTTTACATCAGCATGTTTTTTTGGATTCACCATTGGATTTTGGGGAGCCTGTCGAACTTTGATCCTCAAAAATTCATGGAGACGAGCCTACTTTAAATTCTTCAGCAACATGAATGATTGGATTTATGTCCAAGCATTCCTCTTCGCGCCAAAATTGAAGCGAAGATTTCAGCATGAAGAGGTAATGAAACTTCCATCACAAACTCCATATGACTCCTGATCAGTAGTACAATATATTATAACATAAAAAAAATATAATTTTTTATCTCTATAATTTTAATCAAAATTTATTTTTAAATCTTTAAATTTTTTTTAATATTTTTAATCCCTATAATTTTAAAAAGATTAAATGACGTTTGATTTTCAGGTTTCTATAATTTCAGTTCAGTTTTTTTAATATTTTTAATCCTTAAAAGACTGAAAGCATTGAAAAAAATTATAAGAATTAAAAATAAAATTCAATAAAATTATAAAATTAAACATTATATTTTTCCTAAATAAATGACCCCGACATTGGTGACATCAAGTTTGTGACTATTCCCAAAAATGTTTACACACAGTTGAATGAATATTAGATGCGTAAGTAATATGGAGTATTTTTTTTTCCCCCCTTCCTTGTCGTCTTTATGTTTAATTTTTGAATATTTAGATACTTTAAGGAGCAAATCGCTGAAATTGCTAACCTAGCGGCTACCACTAGGGCGGCTGGGACCTGTGCTCATGTTTCCTGATTGATTCAATGCTAAAATAATGCATTTCCATATATTTCTTATTCTTTTTTTTTTTTTGGAGAGTGTTTATTCTTCTTTTTATTATAGTGTTATCCCTCTTCTTTTCTTTTTTCGTTGCTGTAAATTTGTTTCGGGCCCGAATGTTTCAAACTAAACTTTATGAGCTATGAGAGATAACAGATAATTGAGCCGATGCATGCTGTTTTAGTTAGGATTTTATTTTATGTGTACCAGATCTGCATAATTACTATTTAATATAATTCGTATCCCGCTTTTTAAAAAATTAATGAGGGCATGAACATAATTTCTTACATTAAATTTGTTTATGTTGGTCATTTAAATTCTACATGTTTGTAGTATCTCATTCAAGAGTTTCAGCTTTCTACTAGCCCGAAATTCATGGTTTGATTTATTCGTTTGTTCAGTTTAAAAAGGAAGTGCAATGTGTTGACCAATGTTATAGCCGCCGCAAAAAAAAACAAAAAAAAAAAAAAGAGTTGAACCGATAAGGCAATACAACACATCTGATATTAATTGGAAGAATGACATTAAGGGTCTTAAAAAATATACTTTATTGTAATTTAGATCTAAATGAATTTAATATTACTCTACAAGCCTTGAGACCTTTATTGCCAATTTTTTGAGGCTAAAAGTACGATTTTACCCTCTGTTTGATTTGAATTCAAAAAACCTGCGTGAAAAACTGGAAGTAATGGATTGTATCTCTTCTTTCTCATTTCTTCAGTTGTCACAACGTCACATCGTCATTGTGACCATCGACAGCGTGGACGAGTGTAAAAGCCTTGGCTGTTAATACTTCAACCACAGATCATGATTTTTCATCTCTTTCCTTGCATTGAATTGCTATTGATTGCTGTTGATCGCTGCTGAAATTCAAGCCCTTGCTACCGTTGGAGGAGGACTGTGCTAGTCAGAATCTTCCTCTCCATTCATTCTTCTTCCTTCTTCCTCCCCTATTGTGCATCCTCGTCAGTTTCTCTCCCTCATTTTCCCTTACTTCGCATATCACCAGAAAAGAATGCTAACACTTAGTTTTCCCTCTTTCAACTTATGCTTTATGCTAATAGACAATAAATCTTTACTTTGTATTAGCCTACAGTAGTTTGCATCATTCTAGTTTTTGGAAGTTGACATGCTTTATCGATGAGATTGTACTCTTTAGTTTTAGTCAAACATCATATCCAGATATGTTTTATCTATGCATAATGAACGTGAAACCACACGGCTCCGCAAGCTTTAATTCAAAGGTGGTTTTGGCTAAGGAAAGATATTTTGGATGCTCTTGTTTAAAATCTTGCTAGCCTTATTTTTGTCCATATCATTATTTTCATGCTTGCTGCGGCAATTTAGCTAAACATAATATTGTTGTAGGTTTTGTGCATTTGTCATGAAAAAATAGGACTATTTAGCACTTAGTCATAAAGCTCTAATATGCTCTTTGTTTTGAACTTGAAACCCAAAACCTGTGATTATTCAAAACAATATGACTTTCAATTGAGAATATATGAACCTTGTGTTGTGCATAATGGATATTGTGTTATATATTGTTTGTCTAAGTTGAGCTTTTTGTTAAGCCTAGCTTAATGATAAACTAAAATTGTATGGGCTTTCAATTGAGAATATATAAACCTTATGTTGTGTATAGTGGATATTATGTTGTACATTGTTTGCCTAAATTGAACATTTTGTTAAGTCTAGCCTACTGATAAACTAGAATCGTATGAACTTTTAGTTGAGAGTATATGAATTTTATGTTGTGCATAGTGAATTTTGTATTGTACATTGTTTGCCTAACTTGAGCATTTTGTTAATTCTAGTCTACTGATAAACTAGAATCATATGAATTTTTAGTTGAAAATATATAAACCTTGTATTGTGTATAGTAGATATTGTGTTATAGATTGTTTGCCTACTTGTGTATTTTGTTAAGCCTAGCCTACTGATGATAAAATAGAATTGTATGAACTTTTAGTTGAGAATATATAAACCTTGTATTGTGCACAATGAATGTTGTATTATACATTATTTGTCTATTTGTGCATTTTGTTAAGCCTAACCTACTACTAATAAAATATAATTGTATGGACTTTTAGTTGAGAATATATGAATCTTATATTATGTGTAGTGGATATTTTATTATACATTGTTTGCTTATTTATGCATTTTGTTAAGCTTAGACTATTAATAATGCAGAATCGTATGGACTTTTAGTTAAGAATATATGAATTTTATGTTATACATAGTGGATATTGTGTTATACATTGTTTGCTTGCTTGTACATTTTGTTGAGTCTAGCCAACTGATAAAGTAAAATTGTATGGACTTTTAGTTGAAAATAAATGAACCTTATATTGTGCATAGTAGATATTGTGTTATGTATTGTTTGTCTATTCGTGCATTTTGTTAAGTCTAGCTTACTGATGAAGTAGAATCGTATGGACTTTTAGTTAAAAATATATGAATATTATGCTGTGCATTGTGGATATTGTATTATGCGTTATTTGCTTACTTTTGCATTTTTTTAAACCTAGCATACTGACAAAGTAGAATCATATGGACTTTTAGTTGAGAATAAATAAATATTATATTATGCATAGTAGATATTGTGTTATGCATTATTTGCCTAACTTCAATATTTTGTTAAGCCTACAATAATGATAAATTAAAATTACATGGACTTTCATGTGAGAATATATCACAAACTTTCTTTTCTTGCAATCGTCTTTAACTAGCTGTCCTCCTTGGAGGCCACGAACAAGGAGGATAGAGTTTTTCAAGATAAAAAAAATTTATCATTGTTCAAGATGTGAGAAGGCTAGACACAATCGCAAGACATGCAAGAATCTTAAACTAACATGAGAAGTAGTTATATTGTACATCTTTGGTATATATAGGCAACTATAATTATATACATGAAAGCATTCTTAAGTAATATTTTTTGGGTAATTGAAAATCATAGATATTTTTTGTTTATATATAAAGAAACAACTGTTAGATATTTTGGATATAGAGGCTAACTTTTTGTGTATATCAGACTTGAAATATTATGTCAAATTTCATGTGGGTACTTGTTTTAGTACCTAGACTAATACCAACATGAAATTATTCATATTTAATATAATTGTCCTTCTTAATATTAGAAATGCATGAACTTTCTATTGAGCATGCGTAAACATCGTCTTGTGTATAATGGATGTTGTGTTGTACATGGTCTGCCTAACGTCATTTTATTATAGCCTAGGCTAGTGAAATACTGGAAATGCATTGATTTTTTATTGAACACACATGGACATCGTCTTGTGTATAGTGAATGCTGTGTCGTGTATGGTTTGCCTTGTCATTTTTGTTAAAATCAATGCTAGTAAAATACTTGAAATGCATGGACTTTTTGTTGAGCATGCGTAGATATCGTCTTGTAGATAGTAGATGTTGTGTTGTCCATAGTCTATTTCATTGTTTCAAGGGTTCACGCAGGTTCTGAATTTAAATCAAGCAAAGGGCAAAGTCATACTTTTGGTTTTAAGAAAATTGGCAATAAGGGCCCCAAGGCCTACAGAGCAATATCAGATTTATTTAAATCTAAATTATAATAAAGTTTGTTTTTAAGACCTTTAGTGCCATTCTCCCTATTTAATTCTCCCAGTAAAATGAGTAAAAATATGGTGTCATGCCAGCTGGCAGGGACCAGAATGCTGTAATTGATTTTTTCTGTTTAGATTATCTTTAAAAATACATTCAAATTATATTTAAAATATATTTTTATCAGATTCAATAAATAATTAGATCTTCTAAATTGACTTTTGTCAAATATAAACTTATAAAGTTATAATATTGCGGTAATTAAAGAGGATACCTCTAATTAAACTTCACAATACATAAATGACTAAATCCCATGTACATAGTGCTAATCGTTTGAATTATTTTATTTACAAGACCAAGCACGAGAATGCAGCATCCTAATATGAGTCCAGAAAAACTGCTGAAAACCTCCGTATTTCTTGTCGGGCAAGCTTATTATAGTCCAAAATGGATTATGTTGTGTTAAAATAAACAGTTTTTTTTTTCAATATATAAGGGATAAAAAATGACAAAAATTTAATTAGGGACCATGTAGGTATAAAAACAAGCACCCAATGCGATGCTTTCTCCTAATTCTGGGCCGACGTTCAATATCGCTAAGTCAATGAACTGTTTCATGCGGTGGGCCGATGGCCTCCAAACACGACCAAAACGCGGCCATTCAACGGAAGGGTTTCGTGCGCGAAAAATCCATTCGCAGTATTGAAGTCTGGCCTCTTTTTTATGTAGTTTAAAAATTTTATAAAAAAATTATTTCATAAAGATTTTATGAAAAATTGAGATTATTTTATATTTGATTATAATAATAAAAAAAATTATATATTTAAATTTTAAAATATATTTCTTAATTTTTGTTTTATAATTTTAAAATTTTATGATATTTTCATATATCTTACATTTTTAAAATATTCTCTCATTTATCAGATGAAATTATTTTAAAATATATTTAAAGTAGTTTATTAAAATAATTAAAAATTTAATTTTTTTTAAAAAATTGATTATTTTAAAAGTTTAAAACAAATGTTATGAAAATTTATAAAATAATTTTTTTGAAAATTAAGAAATTTTTTAATAAACTGAAACAAACATTAGTAAAATTTTGGAAGATGTCTTTTTGTTTCGACATGATAGTTGATAATGCTGACTCAAGCGTGGATAGATTTACTGCAGGTTTGGATTGACAAAAAAAAATCAATTATTGAGGCTAAATAATTGATTTTCAGAAAAATTATCCAAGCAACCAATTAATTTGATGATTGATTATTGAGCCAAGATTACATTTTAAAATAAACTCTAAGAAGTTTCTTATAAATTCAATTTTACTATTAAATAATATATTTTATTCTTAAATAAAGTTTAACAAATTTAATAATATTAAATACAGTTTTATTAATAATTTAATTTTAAAAAGTGATATTTTTATAATAATTTATATAATTAAAATTAATTTTAATATTAAATATATTGTGTTGTAACATAATTAATTAAAATTAAAATTAAAATTAATCATGTTAATCAATTATTTTTATAATTAATTATTGCCCAATTAAAATCCAAGTGAGTCCTTAGTGTCACTTCATCATGATTATGGGTATGTTTGGTTATCTTTCAACTGAGAAAACCTCACGAAATCTTGTTCGGATTAACAAAAAAATTGAACGAGCATTTATGGAGAACGAGATGAGGTAGCTTTTTTATCGAGCGATCACAAAAAATGCGCCTTCACTTTCAATCATCTTATCTTCTCTCTCTTCGTTGCTTTTCATCCCCTTTTCTTACTATCATTTTTTAACTTTTATCTAATATTTGGCACGTGTCTCTTTTTTCTCACCACAATAATTTTGCCCTTCATACCCTTGTGACATGTCACATGCATTTTCTCATTTTTTTTTACAATTAATTCATTAAATGAGACAATTTTCAAATGATAAAAAATGTACATTGAAACATAATAAGTACCTGTTTTGATTTCAATTAAATATAATAAATTATAAAAATAATTATTTAATATAATTAATTTTAATTATAATTAATTATGTTATAACACAAATGTTTAGATATTGAAATTAATTTTAACTGTATAAATTATTATAAAAAATATTACTTTTAAAAATTAAATTATTGATAAAGTTGTATTTAATATTAATAAATTTGTTAAACTTTATTTAAGAAGTAAAACATATTATTTAATAGTAAAATTGAATCTATAAGTAACCTCCTAAAGTTTATTTTAAAACATGATTCTGGCTCAATAATCAATTATCATACAAAATTAAATTATCAATAAATTCATATATAATATTATTAAATTTATTAAATTTTATTTAATACAATTATAAATTATTGAAAAATTAATACGATAAAATGAGAACCAAAAGCAGGTATGAATAGCTTTAAAAAAAAATCAATTTTAACATGTTTAATCGATTATGGCAATTATATGCTGTTTGGCTAATTTTATTTTAAAAATCGATTAAACACCAAAAAATTCATTCTGGACGCAAAACAAACAGGCAAATACGCTGACAACGCCCGATACAAATCACATTTACTGTATCTGAATAATAAATTAAAAAAAAATGGCATCATTCATAATTTAGTTTAATATAATTTTTTTAAAAAAACATAACTTTAGATTCTCATACTTTGCTTGAGTTTTACTATAGGACCTTGTATTTTTTTTCATAATGTAGGTCCCTACATTTTTTTTGACTGTTCTAGATTCCTATAACATAACTCATTGAAGGACCTAAAATATTAAAAATAAAAAGTGTAGGGATTTAAAATATAAAAAAAAATAAAGACCTATAGCAAAACTTGAGTAAAGTGTAAGGATCCAAAATTATATTTTTTTATATTTTTTGACCGACAAGGTTGGAACAAAATGCTATACAAATAATTTAATATTCATGAAATAACCATAACTAAATATTTTATACTTGTAATCTACTTTTTTTTTGAAAACTTGTTATTTTAAGTTTAATTTTTTTCTAAAAATATCATATTAGACAAAAAAATATATAGAACAAAATTCATGCTCATTTCTATAATTATACATCTCAATTAATTTTTAAATCAAATCATCCAAATAAATTTTAGTTTATCCAACTCACTTCTAACAAAAAAATATCCAAACATAAATCACGTTATAATTACAAACGTTGTTTCTAATTTCAGTTGACTAGCCTCAGTTAATTTCTAATTAAGTTACAGATTTCTTAATCCAAACACATACCTTGATGGTTAATGAAATCTGATTTCTTAAACCTTTCAGCATGACAAAACTTTCAGCATTAATTTGCTTAAACCTTTCAAGCAATACTCAACTACAATATTTGGAGTCACTTGATTTATCTTCTCTTTCTGGTGGAATTCCAGCTAGCTTCTCAAGTTTGTATTATCTTGGGGTGTTGAATTTGTCCTTCCAGTTTATCAGGAAAAATGGTTCACCAATGCCTTGCAAGATGATGTCATATAACGTGACATAAAGAAATGGCCAAACGTATAATTTAATAGACTATGTGCAAATTGACTCGACTTGTATTCTGTTTTTTTATCTTTGCAAAAAGTACCATAACTTTACAGTTGATTACAATTTACAAGTCTTTCCCTTTTTTTTCTTTCTTGTTTTTGTTTTAAAAAATCCAAAGTTGATTATAAGTCAATGTTTGTTATCATGACTCTAATTAGTAACCGTGATTGACTCGTATCAGAGGGGCAGTATCTCATGTGATATCATCCAATACCTCTGAGAATTTCGTGTCTATAAATGACCAAAAGGTTTCACTTCACCCCACAAAGCCCACCTGTTCTTCATTTTTTGATGCCCAAAACAATCCCAAAGATGCTTAACTCTAAGCTCGGCCTCTACCTCTTTTGTCTCATTGAGATTTTTTGTATCTTTTCATGTGCAGGAAATTCCAACATGAAGAGTTGCGCAGAGACAGATAAGCAAGCACTTCTCAAGTTAAAAGATGACTTTGTTGATGAAGGGGGCATTCTTTCTTCCTGGGAAAGAGAAGTTGATTGCTGCGAGTGGAAAGGAATTTCATGCAATAATTTAACTGGTCATGTCACCCACTTGAATCTCACATCTTCTGATCGTTCTACTAAATTGAAAGGTACAATCAATGCTTCACTGTGTGAGTTGCAGCGTCTAACTTTGTTGGATCTCAGTTTTAATGATTTTGAAGGACAAATGATCCCAAAGTGCATCGGTTCACTTGGTGATTTGACAGAGTTGAAACTGAGAAAAGCTAAACTCACAGGCATCATTCCTTGTGAATTGCAGAGTTTGTCCAATCTTCAAACTCTTGATCTTGGAGGTAATTATAATGTAATTTCGAATAGTCTTGAGTGGGTTTCTCACCTTTCTTCTTTAAGATATCTCGATTTGGCACAAGTTAATCTAATTCGAGCAACTGACTGGCAATCATCAATAAGCAAAATCCCTTCTTTGATAGAGCTTCACTTAAATGACAGTCAACTTCCTGAAGTCAATCCCATACCCTCTTACCACATGAACTCTTCCACTCATCTGAGAGTCCTCAATCTTGGACGAAATAATTTGAGCTCTTTGACACTATCTTGGGTGTTTAAATTGAGCAAAGTCTTCGTACATCTCGACCTCTCATCTAATTCTCTGCAGCATATTGCTCCAGATGCTTTCATAAATTGACTTCTCTTCAATATCTTGATCTTTCTTACAATAAGCTTGGGATTAACTCAATAAAATCCTTTTGTAATTCGTGCCAACTCAAACAGTTATTGCTGTCCTTCAACAACTTGTCTGGACAACTAAGTCATTGGATGCAACAATCATGTTGCTTCCAAAATGGTATAGAGGAGTTGGATCTGAGTCAAAACCCATTCGTCAGTGAACCATTTCCTAATTTTTCATCATTTTCATCTTTGGTGACACTACGCCTTAGAAATACCAGTCTCTGTGGGTCTGTTTCACAGGTGATCCCACAATCATTTGGGCCCCTGCATAGTCTTAAACATTTGGACCTAAGTCAGAACAATTTGAGTGGGTTAGCGTCAGGGTTCACGCAACTTCTATCATTGAGGACTCTAGATTTGTCCCACAATGAATTTAATGGGTTCCTTCCAAACACCCTGGGTCAACTTTCTGATCTTGATACATTGATACTTTCTTCAAATAATTTAAGTGGATTGATCAGTGAAGCACATATATCAACTCTATCAAATTTGAGAATTTTGGATGTCTCCCGGAATTTAATTTCTTTTAACTTCAGTTCAAATTGGGTGCCGTCTTTTCAACTGTATCAATTATTTGCATCATCATGTAAAATCGGTCCTAACTTTCCATTGTGGCTCAAAAATCAAAAGCGACTGGAGTTTCTATATATTTCTGACGGTGGAATTTTTTATAACATTCCTGAGTGGTTTTGGGACTTGACTCCAGGTTTGAAATACTTGGATCTTTCCAATAACAAAATCCATGGCACCGTGCCAGAGATCACTACGCGACAAGGATTACTATTTGTTGACATGTCCAATAATTCATTGTCAGGAAGACTTCCAAATCATTGGGAGTATTTTGAAGACTTGGAGTTTCTGAATTTGGCATTTAATAAATTGTGGGGTGAAATACCCAATTCAATTGGTACTTTGAATCACATTAAGTCTATCCATTTAAATGACAACAACTTCTCTGGCGAAATGCCATCTTTCATGAATTCTACCCTGTTGTTGTTCATTGATCTTGGACAGAACAATTTATGTGGAATGTCACCTGAATCGTTGGGGAATAACTTGCCTAATTTGATTGTTTTGGTTCTACGGGCAAACAAGTTACAAGGAAACATACCTACAACCATATGTAATCTAATGCATCTTCAAATCTTGGATCTTTCTCAGAATGAGATTCTAGGAATCATACCTCCTTGCCTTGACTCCTTGTTTTCCATGACAAGTGTGGTTTCGCCGGGACAGCTGATTTCTTATTCAAATGAGGATCGTGAGAGGGAAACTATTGACTACGTTTTCAAGGACAGGGCAATTCTGGTATGGAAAGGAAGTGTAATTATGCCCTCAATGCTTTTGTCGTCTTTAGCAACAATTGATCTATCTAACAATCACTTACAAGGGGAGATCCTTGATAGCATAACAAGACTTTTCAGGATTGTATTCTTTAAATCTTTCAAGCAATAGTCTCACAGGATTCATTCCCCATAACATGGGTCAGCTACAATATTTGGGGGCACTTGATTTATCAAGCAATTCTCTTTATGGTGGAATTCCAGCAAGCTTCTCGAGTTTGTGTTTTCTCTCGGTCTTGAATTTGCCCTTCAACAATTTATCAGGAGAAATTCCTCGCGGCCCCCAAATGCAGACCTTTGAGGCTTCCAGTTATATAGGAAACCAAGGACTTTGTGGCCCACCTATTAGTCAAGAATGTCCGAGAGGACCGAGAGAAGCAGCAAATTCTAATCAACTGAAAAACCTGGGATTCTACATCAGCGTGCTTTTTGGATTCACCATTGGATTTTGGGGAGTGTGTGGAACTTTGATCCTCAAAAGTTCATGGAGACGAGCCTATTTTCAATTCTTCAGTGACATGAATGATTGGATTTATGTCCAAGCATCCCTCTTCGTGCCAAGATTGAAGCGAAGATTTCAACACCAAGAGGTAATTACTTTCCATCCTAATTATTTATATTATCCTTGATAACAAGAAACCGTATGATCCCCTGATCAGTAGTATAATATATTATAATATATGACCCCTGACATTGGTTATATCAAGTTGTGAATATTCCCAAAAATGCACTGACACAATTGAATGAATTATGTATGCGTTCATATTTTGGAGTATTAATTTTTTGTTTTGTTTTGTTTTTTGTTATCATCATTGTATTTAACTTTTGAATATTTAGGTACTTGGAGGAGCAAATCGCTAAAATTGCCAACCAACTGCAAGGGCGGCAGGACCTTTTCTCACGTGCAAACTCCTGATTGAGTGATTCGGTGCTTAAATAACGTAGGAAAAAAAAATAATTTTTTGCCTCCTATTGAATTTTACTTTTAGTACCTATAGGTTTTTTTTTAGTATTTTTAGTTCTCGTAGAAACAAAGCACTGAAAAAATGAAATTATAGAAATCTAAAAAATAAAATTCACTCTATTTTTTTGAAATTATAAAAATTGAAAAAATTATTAAAAATAAAAGCAAAACTCGATAAAATTATGGGAATAAATAATTGTACTTTCTAGTAATGTATTTTCTATTCTCTATTCGTTTCTCTTTCAATACTGTAGCAGCCTTGTTGTTGTTGTTTTTTTTTTTTTTTTGAGAAAATGATAATAAAATTTATCTAAATTATTTAAATGATAATTTAATCTCTCAAAATATTATAATATCAATGAAGTCTCTAGAAACTTCTTTGTCAATAACTTTTTTAAAGAAAAGATAATTTTACCCTTATTAACAAATTGTAATTTCTTCTTTAATTTTTGCGATTCTTTAAAAAAAAAGTTGTAATTCTTTAAATAAAAGTTGTGAATGAAATTTGTTAGTTTGAGAATTTTTTTAATAATAAAAATTACATTTAAAAAATTGTGATTTTTTGTTTAACTCTTGTAATTCACAAAACAAAAGTTGTTATTATTTAAGCAAAAGTTGTAATTATTGGATCTCGTTTTTCACTAATAGAATTTATATTTGATAAGTTGTGATTTCTTGTTCAACTCTTGTGATTTACAGAATAAAAATTGTGATTCCTTAAACAAAAGTTGTGATTAGATTTTATTATTTTCAGTAAGGATAAAATGAAAAAGTTATTAACAAAAAGGTCTATAAGGACTTCATTGATATTATAACATTTTAAAAAAAATTAAATTATCATTTACATAATTTGAAGGAATTTTATTATCATTTCTCCTTTTTTTTACAAGCTAAAACTTATGAGAGGATAAATAATTGAGTCAAGGCACGTTAGTTTGTTTTTAGCATGGATTTTAATATATTGGTCACTATTACCTATTAAAACAACATTATGAATAAGCTTGTTCTTTTCTCACTTTAAGTTTTTATATGCTCTTGGCCAACAATTTTGTAGATATTTTTACCTTTTTTTTTAATCCACATCAGCAACTATTGATGCGTGACAAGTTCGGTTAGTATTTAACAGTAGAAACTAACGAACATTATGAAAAGTTAATGGTTTGCTCACTTTTGCATCAATTTTGAAAATATTATGAGTGTTTTTGTCCTTTTTTTTTTATTTTAGATTACTGGATGTTTCTACCTAAATGGATATTTTTGCCCATTTACTCTTTTTTAAATATTATTGGAGGGTTTGAAATTTAAAGTAAAATTAAATTAAATTAAATCTTAGTGCTATTCATGTCTGTGGAACTTACCATAAGATTTTACATCAGCGTGCCGTTTGGATTTACCATAGAATTTTGGAGAGTCCGTGGAACTTTGATCCTCAGAAGTTCATGATGACAAGCCTATTTTCAATTCTTCAGTGACATGAATGATTGGATTTATGTCCACACATTCCTCTTCGTGCCAAGATTGAAGCGAAGATTTCAACACCAAGAGGTAATTAAACTTCTATCATAAACTCTACATGACCCCTGATCAGTAGTGCAATACATTATAATATATGACCCTGGACATTGGTGATATCAATTTGTATAGAATATTTTTTATTTATAGAATATTTTCTTGAATAAAATTTCTCCAATAATTATATACAAGCTTTGAGAAAATAAGCCTTATCATTCACCAAAAAAAAAATACTCCCTCTGTTAAAAAATATAAAGTATTTGTAATTGAATCTCATCCTCCAATAAAATAGTTACCTACTTTTAAACTAACCCTATCTTTTTATATTTACTCCTATTAAATACTCTATAATAAGTATAAAGTTATTATCATTAGGGGTACTTTTGAAAAAAAAAAAAAAATGATTGTACCTTAAAAAATTAAAAATGTCTTACATTTTTAATATCTAATTCTTTAAAAAATACCTTACATTTTTTAACAGAAGGAGTATAACATAAAAATGTAAAATACCTTAAAAAACAAGTAACTTGTAAAATTTAGATCATATATGTGTAAAATTCTTAAGAATTAGGTCATATATGTTTAACTATTATTTAGAGGTTTTCACATTTTATTATATCCCTAAATTTAATTATCCTTATAACTTACCTGAACTATATTCATAAAAAATAAAAATATCCTTTTTTTATATATTTTTACACTGTTAAACAATCATAGTAAAATTTTAAAAGGTATTATTTTTAGAAAATCCTGATTTTTTCTTAAAAAATCATAAAAAAATAGGACCTAATAATGTCCTAATTATTAAAAATCTTAAACATACACAAGAAATTTTACAAATTACGTGCCTTTTTTAAAGTTGTTCATATTTTTATCTCATATATAATTTTGTGTGAATGATAAGGCTTATTTTCTCAAAGCTTGTATATAACTATTTAAATAAAAAAATAAAATAAACATGTATGCATATTTATTTATGTCTTATCAATTGTAATCTCAAATTTAAAAAATATAGATAATTTTTATCAAGATGTTTATAATTATTTAGAAAGTATTTAGTTAAAATTTAAAATTTATATACTGTAAATATGTAATTTTATCTAAATAATTTATATTACATTTGTATTATATGTAATTATGTATGAGGGGGAAAGGGGAGCAGGAATTGTTTGCGCAAGGGGTTGGGAGCCGATATACAGACGGTGGTGTGTGTAAGAAGAGATAGAGTGACAGGTATACTTTTTATCATCTGACATCAATATAAAAGTTGGTCTCATAGACACTAAGGTCTTGTTTGGTAGGAGGGATTGGGAGCGTGGGATTGGTATTAGAATTAAATAATCCCACCTTTTTATATTTGGTACGAGGAAGTGAGAAATTTAATCTCAATTCCAATCTCACGTAGGTGAAATTATCCAATACCACCACCCCATGATATTGAAAAATTAATCTTGGGTTTAATTATTTTCAAACCAAATTATCCTCACCTTTCACCCTCGTCTCTCTCCCTCAACCCTTACTCATTTAATGCAATTTCAGACCAAGCAATGTTGACATCGATGCCCTTCTCATCCGCCAACGTTGATGCATTCCTCCATCGACGCCAACACCATCCTCCACCAGTGCCACCACCAAATCTAAAGGGAGAAGGAGATTGAAGATAAGAGAAGAAGGAGAATGGCCAACAACCCAAGCCTCTCCTCCACTGGTGGCGACCTTGGTGAGATTCGATCTATCAGATGAAGTCATTACACTTGCCCTTGAAGTGCGATGAGTTCAAACACGTCCTGGACTTGGTGGTCGTGGTTGCATCAATGAGGCAAGTAAAAGGAGAACCTGGCTTTGTCCTTGTGAGGGAGAGGCGAGAGACTAGTTGCGCACGAAGAAGAACAGAAATCTCCATGAACGAGAACAGTAAGAAGCTTAGGAATTAACATAAAGAGGACACACACGAAGAACATCTCAAATTCCTTCAGAACCTGCAGCTTCTTCGAAAGGCTTCTAATCAATTTTTTTTTAATTTTAAGGGGTATTACAGTCTTTCATAATTTATATATAATTATAAAATAAAATAAAAGGAAGTATTCCTCACAAGTGTTACTTCATATCAAACATGATTTTAAGACCTCATTCCCACTCCTAATTCCAATTTCAATTCCACTCCTACTCCCAATCCCAATCCCTCTAAATTGAGACCTACATACCAGACAGAACCTAAGTTTTATATAAGCTGACACAGAGAAATTTAGAACTTGGTGTTCATCAAACTAAGTTTTAATTTGTAGTGTAATGGTAAATATTTCCACAATATAGTTTCTTGGTAAATAATTTTTTTCAACAGTATTATGGTAAATTATCTTGGTAAAAAAAGCTTATTATAGTCCAAAATAGATTATGTTCTGTTAAAATAAACTGATTTTTTTTTTCAATATATAAACGATAAAATATAACAAAAATTTTGTTACGGACCACGTAGGTTAAAAAATGAGCACCCAATGCGATGCTTTCACCGAATTCTGGGCCGACGTCAATATTGCCAAGTCGATGAACTGTCTCATGCGGTGGGCCGATGGCCTCCAAACACGACCAAAATGCGTCTAGTCAACAGAAAGGTTTCGCCGTTTCGTGAACGAAAAATCCATTCGCAGTATTGAAGTCTGGCCTGTTAAAGTGCCTCACATGGGGGAGATAATCAGGGTCTTTTTTATGTAGTCTAAAAATTTTATAAAAAACTATTTTATAAAGATTTTATGAAAAATTATATTATTTTATATTTGATTATAATAATAAAAAATTTAATTATTTTTAAATTTTATATTATCTTTCTTAATTTTTTTATAAAAATAATTTATTTTTAATTATTTTAAAATTTTATGATATTTTCATATATCTTATATTTTTAAAATATTCTCCTTCATCTATTACGTAAAATTATTTTAAAATATATCTAAAGAAGCTTATTAAATAATTAAAAAATTATATTTTAATATTTTAATTATTTTAAATGTTTAAACAAACATTACAAAAATTTATAAAACAATTTTTTTTCCAAAAATTAAGTAATTTTTTAATAAACTGAAACAAACATTAGTAAAATTTTGGAAAGTGTCTTTTTATTTCGTCATGATAACTGATAATTCTGACTGGAGCGTGGACAGATTTAGAGCCACTTTATCACGATTACGTCTTTGAAACCTCCGCTCTGATCTTTAATGACTTTTTTTTTTTTTTAAACTTTTGCATATGATATCCTAAAATATTCAGGTATGTTAGGTTTATTATCTGCTCAATTCACTCTAAATCATTCTAAATTAATCTAAACTCCTGTTTAAGTAGGACCCTCGTTCAGAAAGTTTTGTGGTTGTCACTAACAAAACATGCTTTCCATGCTCAGATATTTTGCTACATACTCTGAGACTTGAATATAAGAGTTTCTAACTACTTGGACAAGCGACTGCTGGCTATCTTTAATGATATTGACACCAACATTCGTGCGATAATGTTCGCACGTGAGGCAGCTCCCCCACCATCATTATCCCCACTCAATTTGTTCTTTTATGTTCTTTTATGTTCTTTTTGGGCCAAATGTTCTTTTATGTTCTGAGAGGACCTGTATCGATCTATCTGGTTAATTCTGAATGAATTTTTTATATCCGCATGTCAATATTTTATATACTCAATTAGAACTAGAAATTACTATCCATTCAAATTTCTTAACCAAAATTTCCCAATTCAATAATTTGCACTCTTTAATAGTCACTACTCTTGATCTCAATGCTACTAAATCACAGTCTGAATATAATTAATATAATTCTTAATTGAGGGGATCCAAATTCTTCTTTAACTGAATGATCATCCATGTATTCTGAATCAAAAATATTAATTATTTCCAGCCACAAATTAATTATTTGTTATATATATATATATATTACTTGTTACTTCTTTTCTCCCTCTCCATGCTCAGATATTTTGCTGCATGCTCAGAGACTTGAATATAAGACTCTGAACTGTTTAAGTTTCTAACTACTTGGACAAGCGACTGCTGGCTATCTTTAATGATATTGACAGCAACATTCGTGCGATAATGTTCGCACGTGAGGCAGCTCCCCCACCATCATTATCCCCGCTCAATTTGCTCTTTTATGTTCTTTTTGGGCCAAATGTTCTTTTATGTTCTGAGAGGACCTGTATCGATCTATCTGGTTAATTCTGAATGAATTTTTAATATCCGCAGTCAGTATTTTATATACTCAATTAGAACTAGAAATTACTATCCATTCAAATTTCTTAACCAAAATATCCCAATTCAATAATTTGTACTCTTTAATAGTCACTACTCTCGATCTCAATGCTACTAAATCACAGTCTGAATATAATTAATATAATTCTTCATTGAGGGGATCCAAATTCTTCTTTAACTGAATGATCATCCATGTACTCTGAATCAAAAATATTAATTATTTCCAGCCACAAATTAATTATTTGTTATATATATATATATATCGATATAAACATGCACGTGTACAAATATGGAAAGAACGAAAAAGTTCAATTTGATCCCTAGTTAAAAATATCCATTATTAAAACTAAATTAAATTATATTTTGACCAAAATAAAATTCAATTAGAAGAAAAGTAATTCAGTCTCATCCCTGAGGACAAAAAACCGTTATTGTTTTTTGACCAGCAAAAAAAAAAAAACCGTCACTGTTGACAAAATACATTCAAATAATAGAAAGAGAGAGATTGAATTCAATTTCATCCCCCCGGGGGGGGGGGGGCAACTCAACATGGTTGTAAGAGAAGTTCAATTTCAGGTCAATTCTGATTTTCTTATTGCTAAGAGTAAGAATGAGGGTTATAGATATGAATAAAATTAAAAAGGTGTAAATAAAACAAAATTAAAAAGGGGGATAAGATGGTGAGTCATAAATACTTCAGCTTGCAAAAAAATCAGAGCGGGCGACGGCGTGGTCACAGTCTGGCTTGCATATTACTTGTTACTATTTTGAGACTCTCTCTCTATATATATATTTAGATTGGAATTCTGTAACATGCGCAGCGATTTGCCATTGTCGGCAAATAAATTACCCTTCTTTTCTCCCTCTCTTTCTTCCGCAAGGGAGCCACACAGCCTCCAGGGTACGAACACAGCTCATTTTACTCACTCCTCTAATCTCCTTCCCTGCATTTTATTATCCTGCGCTTCCACCACTTCCGTTTCTATTATTTTCTTCAATTCACCAATCAACTGCAACGTACTCGAATTTTCCATGTTTTATTTGAGCTTCTGTTTTGCATTTTGGTTCACGATTTTCACGCGGCCCATTTTTTCTGTTTTCCGTTGTTGAGAGTATCTTTGGTTTAGGAATCTGTTGGGATTGTACTGGCGATTTTCAGACTCGTCAGTTCAGTCCGTGATTGCGATTAAATCGTTCTGCATATTATCGGAAAATTCTCGTTGTTTGTTTTCCCCATCTAACTTAATTGGGATATTATATAAGCCTAGTTTATCACTCTTTGAATCTCATATTCAGGTCTCATTGTGAAGTTCTGCTGATCGAGGCAAACGAATGGCGAAAATCCCCATTTTCTTTGTGGGGCTTCTGCTCCTTCGGTGTTGGTTCGCCTTGGCAGAGACGGAGCATGCCAAGTATAAAGATCCAAAACAGCCATTGAATGTTCGGATCAGGGATCTCATGAACAGGATGACTCTGGAAGAAAAAATAGGACAAATGACGCAGATTGATCGCAGTGTCGCTTCTTATGAGGTCATGAACAAGTATTTCATCGGTAATGTCACCGTCTCACCTCCGTTTTGTCTTCTCTCTGGTTTTGTTTTCATGGGAGATGGAGTGAGCAACAGCAACAAACGTATATGACAATTGTAAAATATTACTACTTTTGTCACCTGGAAGTTTGCCACTGTTTCACCTTGCTTGGTTCTTCCGTTTTTGTCTGGGAGGGGAAAGGAATTAGGGATAAGAACAAGCAGATACAAGAAATTGAGGTGTGATTTTTTGCAGGGAGCGTGCTAAGTGGAGGAGGAAGCGTGCCGAAGAAGAAGGCTTCAGCAGAGGATTGGATAAACATGGTGAATGAGTTTCAGAAGGGAGCTTTAGACACCAGGCTGGGAATTCCAATGATTTATGGGATTGATGCTGTTCATGGCCATAACAATGTTTACGAGGCCACCATTTTCCCTCACAACGTCGGCCTAGGAGCCACCAGGTAACTTCCCAGTCCACTATGCTAGCTGTGTATTCATGACGCTGTGACTGTTCCATTACTTAAGTTTACGGTCTTGAAAATTAGAGGGTTTAATGATAATATGCACCGAAACCAAGTGGGAGAATGGTACCACCAAAATATTTTTATAAAACAAGGGACCAGCAAAAATAAATAATGGTTGGTATCATCAAAGTTGATTCCTAGCTTGTTCTTTGGTAAAGTCGATTCCTTCTTTTGAACTCATGCTTTTAAAAAAAAAAAATTATTCTTGGGAATATATATACACTAAAAAAAACTAGGGCAGTGTCAATATATATTATATATATTAAAAAAACTAGTACAGTGTTGGGTGCATATAAATTTTAGAAAATCTGATTTTTGATAGCATAAAGGCGACATACACTTTAAGTGCAGGGAAGTTTGTCCAAACGACAAAATAAATAATGATAATAGACATTGCGCTGCGGCGTTGTGGAAGCTTACCTAATGAATGACGGGGTGATGACGATAGTTTTTTTTTTTTGAGCAAGGGGTAATGACGATATTAAACGAGTTTTTATCAATCCAATATTTCACGGATGATTATTGATTAATTAACTGCACATGCCATGCTTTTGGCCAAAAAAAAAAAGACGACATATGTTATGTTATCATCTGCCCCCACCACCGTATCCTCATTGATAAATATTTTTTATTCCATTATGCTTGTAGTCTACCGTTTCCTTTTAAAATTACAAGATACTATTAAATAAAATATATATATATATATATATATTAATAAAACTTATTAAATATACTTTATAACTTTGTTTGTATTTCAAAACAAAAATATAAATTTTTTAAAAATATTTTCTATTTAATTCTTCTTTTGTAAAAGAATATTAAAGGGAGAGAATATATGAAAAAGGATAATAAAAAAATTATTAATATAGTTTTATTTTTATTAAAATATCTTATATTTTAAAATGTAAAATCTTCTCAAAAGTATTCTATAATTTAGAACAAAGGAAATGCTGCTATTTACATATTCATTGTCTATATTTTTATATATAATATGAAATTATAAAAATACCACATTATTCATAAATAATAAATAATATGACTCATTTTATGTTTCATGTGATATATAAGGCATGCTAATCATTATTACTTTGCAAGCGTTGTTATCTCCGGGAAAAAATAAAACCCCTTTGTTACGCTGTGTCTCATCCCATTGACGAAATGGTTACCTGTGGCCATGGCGCCTAAATTAATTCTAACACCTTCCCCTCCCTCAAAAAACAAAAGAAAAATTGCTGGTGCATTCATATAAAGGACAAGATGTTTTGCTCTACTCTAGGTTTAGTTGAATGGATGTGGGAGTTCATATCCATGCATATTAAATGGCAAAGCAAAGGAAATGTTTTAATTTGGTCTTTCCATTAGTGAGTCCTAACAGATGGGGTTATGTATCTGTACCTTGATGACGAAGTTTGTGTCTGAACAAGCAGGGACCCTGAACTTGTTAAAAAGATTGGTGCTGCAACTGCTCTTGAAGTTAGGGCCACAGGAATTCCCTATGTCTTTGCACCTTGTATTGCGGTAATTGAGTAACCTAAAATTTGTTGCTTAAAGAGAAATATGTGTGCCTATGGTGCCTTATACAACCTGTGTTTGTGCAGGTCTGTAGAGATCCAAGATGGGGTCGATGTTATGAAAGCTACGGTGAAGATCCTAAATTAGTTCAGGCTATGACTGAGCTTATTCCAGGACTGCAAGGTAACATGGCTCCTAACGAACGCAAGGGTGTTCCGTTCGTCGCTGGCAAGTAAGATTCCGTGCTTTCACATCATTATGCTATTTAGATTTTCCTATCCTTTTATTTGAGATGGTCAAGATGTGGTGAGTTGCTCTTAGTTTAAGTATAGCTGTCATGTGTGTGTTAGTTTTATATCCCTTTCAAATCACCTTTTCAACTGCTTTGGATATCAGAATCAGTATCATGAATTTGTTTTTTACTCTCTAGTGTTTGATGAAGTGGTGTTTGTTGAGACAGAAAGAATGTGGCTGCTTGTGCCAAGCATTATGTGGGTGATGGTGGAACGACAGAAGGAATCAATGAGAACAATACGGTCATAAGCAGGCATGGACTGCTTAGCCTTCACATGGCAGGCTATTATACCTCAATCATTAAGGGCGTCTCAACTGTCATGGTCTCTTACTCAAGCTGGAATGGAGTAAAGATGCATGCTAATCGTGACTTGGTCACTGGCTTTCTCAAGAACACTCTTCGTTTCAGGGTAAAGTTGCTTCATTTTGAGCTCTGAATTCCACCATTATGGCATTCCGTGTGGTCTAACTGTTTTGTGATTTTGGACAGGGATTTGTCATTTCAGATTGGCAGGGAATTGACAGGATTACATCGCCACCTCATGCTAACTACTCGTATTCAATTCAAGCTGGAATCTCTGCTGGTATTGACATGGTAGGTATTGGATTCTATTTTGTATTCATTATGTTCTTTCTTAGTTCTCATTCTTACACTTTCTCTGGTATAATGTTGCAGATAATGGTTCCCTATAACTACACAGAATTCATAGATGGACTAACGTCACAGGTGAAGAATAAAATCATACCCATGAGCCGAATTGACGATGCTGTGAAGAGAATATTGCGGGTCAAGTTTATAATGGGCCTTTTTGAAAACCCATTGGCTGATCAAAGCCTTGTTAGCGAGCTTGGGAGTCAGGTTAGCTATTCATTTTTTCCACTTCAACAGACCAACTAACGCTGCTACATTCTTGACCTTGAACTTCATTTAGCACAATCTCTTGACACTTACAGAAGCATAGAGCATTGGCTAGAGAAGCCGTTAGAAAATCACTAGTCCTATTAAAGAACGGTGAATCTGCAGATAAGCCTTTGCTACCTCTTCCTAAAAAGACTAAAAAGATACTTGTGGCTGGAAGCCATGCAGATAATCTAGGTTATCAATGTGGTGGGTGGACCATTGAGTGGCAAGGCCTTAGTGGCAACAATCTCACCAGTGGTACAAATTGTCCTCAACAGATCTTATTCTGTTACATACCCTAGTAGTCTAGTACTGACACGAACAATCTGATGATTTTCAGGAACCACAATTCTGTCTGCCATAAAAAGCACTGTGGACCCGAGTACCGAGGTAGTGTACAAGGAGAACCCAGATGCAGACTTCGTGAAGTCTAATGATTTTTCATATGCCATAGTAGTGGTGGGAGAGCATCCATATGCAGAAACTGCAGGGGATAGCCTGAATTTGACAATCCCTGAGCCAGGTCCAAGCACGATATATAGCGTTTGTGGAGCCGTGAAATGTGTTGTTGTTGTGATTTCTGGTCGGCCTGTTGTTATCCAACCATATCTGGAATCCATAGATGCTCTAGTTGCTGCGTGGCTTCCAGGGTCAGAAGGTCAAGGTGTGGCGGACGTGTTGTTTGGTGACTATGGTTTCCGTGGAAAGCTTCCTCGGACATGGTTCAAGACTGTTGATCAGTTGCCAATGAATGTCGGAGATGCTCATTACGATCCTCTCTTCCCTTTTGGATTTGGGCTTACCACCAAACCCAACAAGGCCTCTTAGGCACTCAACTCAAAGACAGATAAAGTGAAGGAAATGCTATTGTTGGGTTATATTTGTTTTCAATTAGCAAATTATTTTTTATCACAACTAGTAAAGTATCGATACAATGCACAGGTCTTGTATTATAATTTTATAAATAAGTATTAATTTTATGAAAAGATATTTCTTGAAAGAATTACTTATATATGCAATGAGACTATAATTATCATCATGAATATTAAATATGTATATTAGAATAAAGTAAATGATAAAAATTAAATGCATACTATATAAATAGATATAATGGGAAGCAGACTAATAAAAATTCAGAATTATTTAAATCAAATTACTGAAAACTGATATTGAAAATTCTACATGTGGAGTGACCATCCTTATCAAAAATTAAACCCTTCCTACTTTCAAACATGAGAAACAACAATATATAATTAATTGTGTGATGAGAAGAGAATGAGACAAGTACAAGCTAACATACCACATACTCTAACCTTGGCTTTTATTAATGGTCATGGCAAAAACTAACATAATGAGAAACTACCTCCTTACTCCACATTAAAATAATTAAAGCATGCACTTTAAGCCTTAATTCATTATTCAAGAGGCCTATTGTTGAAGTAGAATTTAAAAAATTTGCAGAGTGCATGTCACAAAGTAAATGCATGTCCCTATCATATTTCACAATACTATCAAAGATCAAATACACAACTTCCTCACTAAGAAGCAAGGACAATAGGTACTTGTTTATTTTTTCAACCATAGTCTATGTAAGAGCTAATATAGTCGTATCTTTAAAATATGAAGAATTATAGACATTATTGGTTTATTTGAACTTTTAAATAACAAATTCAATTAAGATCTTAATATCCATAAATTCTTCATTAACTCCAATAGTAATCCAATTAGCAAAATCTTGAAGAATACTAATAGATGCCCTAATATTTATTGCTAGAAGCCTTATGTTTCTTATTAGTATAAAAAGTTAACAATTATTCCAAATGTATGAAAATTTGCTTGGAATAACATGAAAGATCTGCTTGAAGTCTCAACCAAACATGATAACTTTTTCTTCAAAGATAAAGATCATCAACTAATGGGTTTTTTAACTTTAACATATCCTTTAATCATATGTTAAGAAGTTTAATACAAAACTTGCATGCCATGGAACCTTATCTTATATTAACAACTATAATTTATTGATTAATAATTTTAGTTTAAGCGTTAATAATACAATTGGTCATTATTTCAATCTAGTCACACAATACCAAATAAGTTTATTATATGAACAATTTTACCTTTGTCATTGACAGCTTTGGTTTTGAATTTAACAAATATGTTGTCTATTATTTTATAAAAGGTAAAAAACATAATTACTAACAAAATTACTCCATTTCATAATACTATTTTGTCATTTACTTATTTTGAAGAGATTTATTGTGATTTTGCCAAAATTATATATATGTATGCCCCTACATTCCAAATTTTCTAGGTCTGTTGCTAATAAGACTGAGCTGGCTATCAACTTGATGCCCAATCCTTGTGCACCAAGATGGGGACCAAGCAAACCTAATATAAAATCTAAGTTTGATCTTCTTTTGAAAACATGATCATTATGAAATAAATTTTATACACTATTTCCATCTAAAACTATTTTCTCTTGAAAAATAATATTTTTAAAATTATAACAACTCAATGATTATGTATTATTTTAGAAAACAAAATAAAATTTTGAATTAAAATAATATATTGATTTTTTAATATTTTTCATGATAATAACAAAGTAATTTATATTAGGCATAACTCATGAAAAAAGATAATCTTATAAATTCAATTAATATCAATAAAAATCATAAATAACACACTCCCACGAAAGTATATCCAAGGAAGGGTAAGACGAGCTTGAGCACAACTCAAAGCTAGCCTAACCCAATTTCTTAGGTAAGGTTAGACCTGTCAGGTTAATGGGTCAATATTACATTCCTAACAAATAGTTAATGTTTATCTATTATTTTTTATTATATACATATATATATTATTCTTAAATTATGATAAGTTTTAAAATGTTATTAAAACTATTTTTATTCATATTTATCTTAATTTAAAATTATTGGAATAATTTTTTATTGATTTCAATATTAGCATTAAAATATTTTTCTAAAAATGTATTTCCAAATAAATAAATTTTTAATATGATTTAAAATTAACTGGTTGTAATTTCATTTAAATTCAACATTTAATTAGAAAAGCGTTTTTTTATTTGACAAGAATAATATAATTCCTGCCAACACCTTTTCTTCATTTTATTATTAAAAACAACTTTCAAATATGATTTGAAATTAATTGATCATAATGTTGAATATATTCAGCATTCAATTAGAAAAGTAATTTTTTTATTTGATAAGAATAATAAAATACTTACCAACAACATTTTTTATTTGATTATTAATGACTCAAACAAAGCACTGTATAATGGATATGATAGAGATATTAAATATTATTAAATATTCTTTTGGTTGCTTTAAAGTATTATTCTATTGAAAGTAATTCTATTTGTTGCACATTTGGACATTAAAATTGGGCATTTCTTCCAGTTGAGATTTGAAATATAATACAACTATGATTATTTGATAATGAATCTATCATTTTATTTGCAAACAAAAAAAAATCAATAGAAGAAGAAACATTGAGGTGGATTTGGTGTAAATAAATGATAGATTAAATAAATATTAGTGAGTAAATACATGATTGGACTGAAAGATAATTAGGATACACCTAATTACACACAATAAACTCATGAATGATAGAGTTAATTCAAGATTGAGTAATTAAATGAAGTCATGGTCAATTTCATGTTTATTAATTCATATTTGGCATAGTATCAACGCTGGAGGAGATAGTGAATTTAAATGATCAATTTAATTTAAATATCAAATATGTTTAGAATTTAAACCTGAAGATTTATCATTAAATAATAACATAATTTTTTTTTATTCCTCAGGCATTAGAATAAAAGTTCAAAATACCCCCCACTTTTAAATTTTTAAAGTTTAAAATCACCACCTACTGATTAATTGCATAGTTTAGATATTTAATTACTCTTTTCACAATAATCAAGATTAAATATTATGCATCTCCATCTAAATCTAAATAATTGAAATTCAAATCACAATATTTTATAATTATATAATAAAAATTGTCAATGTAAAATGAATTAGTGTTCAAATAGGATTGCTCGACTTTGCTCTCAGCCATGCCTCGAATAGAGTTGACTTCAATAGGAGAGTACTTATGAGCAATAAAAAGATATCAAATGCATGTAATAAAATTGTATAATAATCCATGCCATTGATGTTGTAGATAATTTACTAAGTTATTTTTTAAATTTTATATAGTAAATAAAGAAATGACTTTTTTAAAAAAGAAAAATATAATTAATAATGGATCAAAATTCATGTCACTTTTTCTCGACCATGTGAATTTTATGCTAGTTTTTTAAAACATATTAGATATTTAAATCTATACGTGATGGATGAAAAATTGCGAATAATTAGACAGCACTCACAAATTGTTATTAAAAATGTGAAGCTGACATGTATCAAACAGACGAGGAAAAATAAAAAATTGAAGAATATTAAAAAAATTAAATAAGTGAAATAAAAAACATAAAATGCAAGACCTAACTGATATATAATATTTTTTATTTATTGACCGTGAACTGATATATAATATATTAAACAGCAAAAAGTTTGTGTGCCTTTTTACTTCTGTGTAATATAGTAGACAACTATATATTGCATATATATTAAATATATGACATTGGATTAGAATTGTATAATCTCACGCCTTTTTATAATATTGTTGTTGTTACTTTAGAGTAATCATTTAAACTAATACAATATTCCTTCCATTTAAAAATATAAAATATTTTTTAAGAGATCGGGTGTTTAAAAATATAAAATATTTTTAATTTTTCAAAGTGTAAACATTATCTTTTTTTAAAAGTGTCTTTATTAAATAAATTATTTTATATTTATTTTAAGATAAAACATCTTATTAAATAAGGATAAATATAAAAAATATAATTAATTTGAAAATAATTAATTATTTTATTAGAGGGTGAGATTCGATTAAAAATGCTTTATAATTTTTAATGAATGAAGTATTTCTTAATTATTAAAACCTGTATCATTTAAACTGGAAAATTATATTTTTTTTATTTTGTGTGATTAATTAAATAAAATGAATTAGAATTTGTCTTTGGGTTGATGACAGTTTTGAATTCAGTCGGGGGAGATTTTAATTTCAAAGGCTTATTTATATTATTTAATTTAAATGATGCTATATATATGTGCTGATTAAATAAATATTTTTTTTAATTTGAAACATGTAAGATTTATCGAAATAGATTAAAAGATAATAAAATCAAAATTTAACATTTAATCTGTTTTAAATTGTTTAAGAGATTATATGATTGATTAAAAAATTATTCTAAGCATGCATTTGATTTGATTATGTGGTTTTAGAGTCAATAAGCTAACAATTTTGACTTTGGAAATAAGACACATAAATTTTAAAATTTGATTTTATTTAGCATAAATAACTATACATATATATTTTATTAAACTTCATCCACATTTTAACATTTGAAATTATTTCATAAATATATAAAATAGGCTGATAGCATATCCTAAAGTGATGATCGGTTAGGAGCTCATAAGAATATTTAAGTGAGTGAATTTGAATCTCAAATATTCAAATTATATCATTAACTTTTAGTTTATATAAATAATAATTAAAAAACCATTTCAAAACCTACCCACGAATCAACAATCAAATTTAACTCTTGAAGCATAGAATTCCATGAAAGACATTACAAAGTACAAAATTTTGAGATGCACATATAAAAAAATATTCTTAAAAAATATATCTTAATTTTTATAGGCTTTTCTTTTTATGTTTAACTTTTTTCATTAATTTCTTAATACATGATACACTTATCAACTTAGTTTAATTTATCATTTATTTCCTCTCCAAACATGATGGAAGAAGAAAATTTACTATCTAAGGAATCAATTGTTTAACTTACGCACGGCTGAAATTGATTGCATGTTGAGAATAGTAAACCTTTGATTATTAATATTCACTGTCTATGTAATTTGAAAATGAAATAAATTTAAAATATTATTAAAAATATTTTTATTCGTATTAAAATTAAGTTAGAATTATTGTGGTAATTTATCACCGATTTTTGTATTAATATTAAAGTATTTTATTCCTAAATTTGATTTAAATTATAATTTTTGAACTTAATTAAAAATTTATTCTACAATTTGAATTCATTTTAAATATGCTAAAAAAACTTAATAATCAATAAAACATATTATCAATTTTTTGAAAGTTATGAGGTTTTAAAATTGCATTAAAAATACTGTAATTATTGACATTTAATATACATAAAAATCTAAAAAATAATTTATAAAAAAATATATAAAGATTAACTCTAATTAATTCTGAGGATACAAATTTAGGCTCTCTCTTTTTAATGGTGTGATATATGATTGATACAAAGTAATTTCAGAGTTCACAAATTATCTATTGAGTGTTCTTTTCAAGAAAAAAAATTCAAAAATACCTTCCCTCTTTGCAACCTCTCATCAAAATGCACAAGAAATGACTTTCAAAAAATTGCAGAAGTTTGATTACTTACATAATATGTACTACGTATATCAATAAGATAAAAAAATAAGATAGTAAGATTTGGTATCACTTAAAAAAAAAAACAATGGATAGGAGAACTTACATATTAACATATTTCAAAAAATTAATTCAAAACCTTTTAAATTGTTGATGAAGTTAACTCGATTATATTTTAAAGATGAATCACTCAAATCATTATATATTAGTCACACATTGCAAGATTGATAGTACAAATAACATTAGTGGAACACTGATTTAATACTGTTTGAGTTTTCAAATGAATTTATACTTCATATTCTTTAAATACAAATCACCCAAAGGCTTAACAGAGAAAGCAAGCGGCCATTTTTTTTAATATATGCGTGTGTATTAATTTTTTTAGATAATCATCCATGCATGATGATTATTTATAGTTTTTTACATTTGTATAATACTTAATTTTTAAAATGATTTTATAATGATTTTATAACTAAAAATTGTTAGAAAATAAATTATATATAATTATATTAAGGTGTCTTTTAAAAATTGCATACTTTATATATTGATTTTTTATACAATTTGCATATATTTGCCTAATTATCAATATGTCACACAAATCTAAATAACAATATATTAAAAATATGATCGTTTAATATATTATTTGTATTTTCACTTTAATTAATGGTATGAGTTCTTCCAAGTGCATTTGAAAAAGGGACTAACGTGTATAGTTAAGTATCATTCTATTTTGGAAGTGAAGAAATAACAACAACAAAAATAAGTAAATACTCTGTCTTCTCCTATATATAAATTACCTTACAGGATAAATTGATAATTTTTTATAAATCACTTTTATATAAAAGATGGACTATTAATGATTTTTTAATTTTATTCTTTGGTAATATCTTACAAGAACAGCAAGAGGCAACATATTAAAGAGAAATTATTTTTAAAGATGTTGTATTTAAATAAGAGTAAACTAAAAATTTGTTTCATTCTTTTTTAAATAATACTAATAATTTAACTACATTTTGTTGATTTTGATGAAATAATTAGAACTATTTTATGCATGAAATAGTAAGGAGTATGTGAAAAAACATGGAAATAAATATAGTGTGTGTGGGTATAGCATATTAATGGAAGAACACATGTCTCTAAATTTTCACTTTATATATGCACTTATCTGTGTTGCTTCCTACCCATGTAAAGCAAATAGAAGGTAGGATTTTAAGGGAGAGGGGCATGGGCCCCTTTGGACATAAGGTAGTTTCACCTTTCAAATCACCTGAACCACAATGTGTCATTCCTTTTTTATTGTGTTGATAATATAAATTATGTAAATATCACATGTCAAAGTCATAGATAGCAAACGTAAGCCTGTTGTAAATAAGAAAAAATATGAATTAAACTCGAAACATTATCTAACAAAAACAATGGGCTTAAAAAATAAATTGAAGAATATTTGCCAAAGAGCTTATAGGCATCGGTCAGATTCGAGTGTATGAAATGCAATATTAGTAACCTTAGTTATTTATAATTGACATAATATAAATTAATTTCAAAATAAATTAATTCAAATTAATGCAAAATAAACAAATAAGCTGTTGTAAAAATAAACATATATTAGATGTTAATAAAATTAAAATTTAAAATTCACATTAACTAAATACCATATTGTGGTTTGAAATTTGAAATTAATAGAATAAAATTCAAATTAAAAATTCATATTACGTATATCACATTACGGTTTGAAATTATATAGAATAAAATTCATATTAAGTATATCATATTATGAAAAAACTGTTTTAAAAATAAACATATATTACATCTACCATATTTAGAATTCAAATTATATTCATAAAATATAAAATCCAAATCATATTTGATCAGCCAGTGTTTTCATATGGAAGTACTGAGTAGGCATATTTTAATGAAAATAGTATTAAAAAGTATAAATAGACTTGCTGCAATTATAAATAATGTATAATTATTTAACCTTCCTATTCCCATCATATCCCCATATCTCCAACATAGCAAGTGTAACTTAATATGCTTCATATAAATAAAGTATAATGCTACGTATATATTTCATTAAATAAAGTTAAAAAATAAAGTTTAATATGGGAAAAGTGTTCAAATAGATAGGGTATTATATAAGGGCATCAAATAAACTTTTCAAATAGATTGGAAAAGTTTAAGATAAGGTATTATCTTAAACATGCTAAATATAGTTTTTGAATAAAAAATTTAAAAAATTTAATGACATACCTACTAAATAATTATCATTTGTTGTTTCCCTATCTATAATATTTGGAGTATTTACAAAAATTGAATCCAAAATAATGGATAGAACTGTCATAGGATGTGACTTCGTACAATAAATATTACACAGTGGACAAAATTGGATGTAATTAATTGGATTCAACTATTAAAAAAGAAATATAGAAGTCACAAAGATGCGCTCCAACATCCTAGAAGATCAATTCAACACTGTCGGAGTCTATAAATGTATTTCTACTTGGCAATATCCACCCATGAATCACTCGAACAACAGTACATCAACCCTTTTTTGTTGTGTTGATGGTACAAATTATGTGAAATTCATATGTAAAAGTCATGAATTATATGAATAATAGTTAAGAGGACAATAAACTGAATGCAGTTACAAGAGTGAATTAGATGTTGAATTGTGAAGTGTGATATTAGCATAGCCTAATAATTTATAAATAAATAAAGTTGAATTGGGAGGAAAAATGAAAGGGTGATTTTTTAAAATCATAATGATAGATATTAATTATTAATTTTTGTGTCTATAGATATTTAAAGTGATCCAAATTAATTTGAATTTGAAAATAAATCAATTATCACTTACTATCATATATATTTTATAAATCATAAACGAAATTAATAATTTTAAACCATGCAATACTAAATATCTATATCAACCTACTAAACTTAATGTTTTTAAACATAAACCATTGATGATATACATTTTCGTAAATAAAAAATATGAACTTTACTATTTTTAAACCCATAATCATATATTAAATATTTAGACAAATATATATTAACTTGACTTCAAATAAATAGATATAAATTTTCTAAAATCATGAAAATCGATCTAAATATTCAAACACAATTTTTTTTCTAAATATTTAAATAGATATATACTAATTTGAATTTGAATTTAAATAGATAAACACACACACAATCATATGAAAACTTAATTTTTAGCAAATATTTAATAATATAGATGGAAATTTTTGAAAATCATGATGACACATGGAAAATTTTAAACAATGGTTATTTTTTCTAAATTTTTAAATGGAAAGATATTAATTTGAATTCAAGCATGATCATGTTTGAATTTCAAACATGTAAAATGTAATTTTATATATATACATATATACATATATTTAAAAATTAATAATTCATCTTGCACCTAACTTTAAATTTGAATAATATATTTCATATGTATTAAAAATAATAAATCATTCCAAACCTGACTTCAAAGTATAAAATTATAGAAAAGACGTTCTGAAGTATAAAATTATAATAAATATAAAAACAAATACGTAACATTTTTTTGTAACTTTTAATCTTACTTTTATATATATATATATATATATTATATATAATATGACATAAAGCTAGGGCTTATTACATCACTTTGCGCAGTTTGAGCCAACATTCCTAATTGAGTATTTTGTAACATCCTGATTTTTATATAATAAAAAAATTATGGAATTTAGGTTTTGAGGAAAAAAAATGATAATAATAGGAATTTATATTATTTGAGATTATTTATAAATAATATTATGGTTAGGTATTTAATTATGAATTTAAAAATTTAAATTTAAAACCACATAAGCAATATTTAGTTAAGATATAATACATAAATAATTTTTTTTTTGTGTGTTAAAAAAAAGAGAGAGAGAAGGTAGAAGGAACAAAAAAAAAGGGGTGGAAGGTTGTTGTTTCTAAATCCCACATTGGTTAGATGAGGGAAGAGAAAAGGTGCCTTCATGTATAAAAAGGAGGGGGTGTGTGCATTAGGAAGCATGAGAGGCTAAGATGCAATTTAGAGAAAATTACAACTTATGGCCCAAAGGTTTGAATAATTAAATTCAGACCTATAGTTTTTTTTAATATAATTTTGGGACTCACAATCCCATTTTTATATTATTTTTCTCTCTTCCTCTCACGTTGCTCGGCATTTTCTCGCAAGGAGGGATTATTTTCTTTTTCTTTAGGTATGTTCTAACTTTCCTGTTTAGATTAGCATTTAAAAATTTATTTAATTACAAAATTTATTTTATAGTTATTTTCTAAATAATATTAGCTTTCTAGTGATATGATTATTTTGTAGGATAGAGTAAATATTTTGATTAGGATTTTTCTATAGGATAGTTAATCTGATGATATGATGGATTAAAAATATAGGTTAAAACTCTTAGGGATATAATAAATATTATAGAATATTTTCTTGAGGTTGAAACTCATGTTTAAAAATTTTTGAGTTAAAATTTAGATCTATATGATTGAATTTATATGCAATCTGAGATGTAGGGATAAACCTATGATTATTAAATATTTATTTAATATGAATAGGTATTTTTGAGGTTATAGAAAGGTGATTTGAGGCTTCAAGATAATTTTAAAATTTTTAATTTATTTTTGGATGAATTTTTAGAATATAGAAGGATGAAATTGTGATACTAGAAGTGATTTAAGGATAAAAAAATAGTTTATTAGGGTATGAGAATTTTAGAAAAGAATTTGGGAAGTTAAATGAGGCATAAATCTTAAATTAGTATTAATATGGATTATAGATCTAAGACTTTCTAACTATTTAAATTAGAGTTATTTATTTTAATATAAAATTAATATATAGTATTGTGAAATAATTATGTAGATTATATTGACAAAGATAGTGGTGAAAACGGAGTTGTGAAGGGGAACTTGTTATTCAAGACACAAGGTAACCATTATTAATGTGTTGTGATAGGTGTGTTTGTAAATGGTTATGTGTTGTTTTGTTGTTTGGGAAAATTATGAATTATTGAAAAATAAATACTGTATATACTTATTTGAAATTATTGCCAAGTGGGTTAAAAATTTATTTTTGTTTATCATGATGAGATATTATTGTTCGGATATATTTCTGTTTGGATATTTGAATGATGCATGACTTGTCAGGGTAATTTAATGTATGGTGTTAATGGGAATTTCTGTTCGGTTAATTATTACCACGTGGTAAGCCCTCATTGGACCCAATAAGTGGCGTGTCGCTTGGTCCAACTCACCTTTGGCCGGGTGATTTGGCATCCGAGCATGGCGAAAGGAGGATATAAGGTGTAGTCATGCAATTAAATACTTGTTTGGTTTGTTTGCAAATATTGTTCGGTTAAATGTTTTGTGTGCCCACTTAGCAATCGCATGATTAGTTACATCCGCATGCATCATTACATATTAATTTTTGGTTACTGGGACTTTTAAGTCTCATTCCCCGTGGTTAACATTTTTACAGGAGCGAGTCCGGTCGAGAAAGCACCAGAGGTGTAACTATGGTGTATGAGACACCATCTTTTACGTTGCCTCTTATTTTAGATTATACAATGTATCTTGTGCCAACTTAGGACATATCTTCTTTGTGAAGCATGTAAACTCTAATCCTTTTTATTAAAAGTATTTATTTGACCAAGAGGATTATGTTTGTCTCTCTTGATTCATGACCTAATTTAAATATCATGCCATGAGGATCCTGACTGTGCCTCATGGTTCTAATTGCTTTTCTGAGATATTTTAAGATCTGTGGTATATTATCTTGGATGTATCATAGTAAGAAAATTTTCTACCATGATAATGGTTTTAATAATTTGCGAAAAATCGGTTTGTATTTTTGAGGGTGTTACATATTTCCTATATGATCCTTTCTATATTTTAATCTTCATTTATTTTGAGTTTATATTTTATATTTGTGTTGCAAAACGAAGCACAAACTTTTGTTAAAAAAACCCTTGAATTATAATTATACATTCTTAAGGCAAGTCCCAAATAGCAGTACACAAGCCTTTTAGAAATTAATTAAAAAAAGAAATTAAATTGAATAGGAATAAAATCTCAGTTTATCCCCCGAGAAATTGGCAAGCATGCCGAGAAGGAAGAATGCCATTTAACACCCTCTTGAATTAAGAGTCTGTCAATTTTATATTAAATATTATCTTATAAAAATACGTATATATTATAAAAAATTGAACTTTAAATCTTATACCCTAACAAAAAATATAAATTAAAATTTAACTTTTAATAATAATATATACATATTTTTATAAAATAATATTTGATATAAAATTAATGAATTTTTATTACGGTAAATTCTTTCGAGAGGCTTAAATATCATCACCCTATCACCCTGCCAAAAAAGTCAGGCAAGATTATGTAGATTTTATATGATTAATATTTTTAAAATTAATAAAAAAACATTAGTAAGCGTGGTACAGATTCACCATATTCACATGCCACTAAATCTAATATTCATGATTATATTCCAAATCAATAAAAACCACAGGGAGAAGATGCGTGGCCTTCAAGCTGTCACGAACACCAGAAAATCAAATCCCATAATTAATTTTATAAGGATAGGAAGTTTAGTTGTTGCAGAAATTTTCGGTAGACAAGACAAGAGAAAACATACACCCTTTCCATTTTTTCAGGCTCTGCTCACAATGGAGGGCAGCCACCTTGCTGCACTTACATTTCACGTATGGCCACCTCACCATGAGCAGGCATCCTTTTTCATTCACTACCTCTGCGTTGAACCCAGTTTCTCTTTATTTATTTTTTTTTTCACTTTCAATCTCAATTATTGAATTTATTTTTAAATGATTGAAATTTAATATTTTATAAAATTATTATTAAAATGTAAAATTTTATAAAAAATTAATATAATAATAATTTTATAAAATATCAAATCTTAAATATTTAAAAATAAATTTAATGATTGAAATGAAAAATAGAGAGAAAATGAAAAGAGGAGAATACGGAGAGAAGTCAACTTTTCCTGTGTAGAGTTTACAAAAGGAAAGTGTCAACTTGAAGCAAAACACAAAAAACTGACGCGTGATCTTTATAGCTTACCCATTGGGTAATTTTATTCCTTCATCCAGTATCACGAGCACCAGCTGGCAGCTGATCAGCCATCAAGAAGGAGCAAAGGGCTAGCCTTGGGACCGTAAACACTAAACACAATGGTGTCCGTGATGTCTTCTCGCATGGTGATCCCTTCCGAACCCACACCCACCGGAATATTTCCGCTCTCCGATTTTGACCAGTCCAAGCCCTCCATCCACATCCCTCTCCTTTTTGTTTACAGGCCCCTTGTCAACGATCAACCCTTCCTCCCGTTTTCCATTCACATTCTCACCAAATCTTTAAGCCAATCCCTGGTTCACTTCTATCCCCTCGCCGGTCACTTACGTGAAAATCTAGGCGGTCGCTTTCAACTCCACTGCAGTGGCAGGGGTGCTCAGCTTTTAGAAGCCGTTTCGCTGGCCAAGTTGGATGAGTTCGGTGACTTCAAGCCCAGCCAAGATGTTGAACAGCTCGTGCCCGAGATTGATTATAATCTTCCTGTGGAGGAGATTCCTCTCTTGGCGGTTCAGCTCACCAAATTCCGATGTGGTGGTCTTAGTCTTGGGGTCTCCTTGTCGCGTGCTGTGGTTGATGGGGCATGTATCGTACATTTTGTGAACTCGTGGGCTAGGATAACTAGAGGAGAGGGTTTAGATTTAAGCTCGACTGAAATGCTACATCGTGATTCAAGTATTTTAGATTCGCGAGTAGAGTCATGTGCGGCGCCGCGTTTTGATCATCCCGAGTTTTCTCCACCACCACTTTGGCTAGGTAGCTTGGTAGATGCAGAGGATGAAGCTGCTGCTGCTATTCTGAAGCTCACAAAAAATCAAGTTCAACAACTGAAAGAAAAGGCCAGTAATTTTGATGCTCCCAGGCGGCCTTATACGAGTTTTGAGGTAATCTCTGGGGTGTTGTGGAGATGTGCCTGCAAGGCGCGGTACGGGGGAAATGGCGACCAACCAACGAGGTTGTCCGCTAGGGTTAACTGTCGAAATCGGTTAAGGCCACCTCTTCATAATTCTTACTTTGGAAACGCAGCGATACCCACTGTGACTAAAACGAGCACGTTTGATGATGTCATCAGCAAGCCTGTGAGTTATGCCGTTGGGGAAATAAGACGAGCATTAGAGAAGGTGACAGATGATTACGCAAGATCAGCTCTTGATTATATAGCAGGTCAGAAGGATGCGAGGCTGCTGAGGAACACCTGTCCTGGAAAATCCAAGGGAAACCCAAATCTAGATATTGTTAGTTGGATGAATTTTCCATTTCAAGATGCTGATTTTGGGTGGGGAAAGCCAGTCTATATGGGACCAGGAAATATTCATAGGGAGGGGAAAGCTTTCTTGATGAGTAATGGGGATGGCGATGGCTTCATGGTAGCCTTATGTTTGCAAGTGTCACATATGGTAGCTTTCAAGAAGTTGTTCTACGAGGAAACAGGGGACATGTTTCGTACTACTTCCAAATTGTGATGGCTGTGAGCCAAATTAAAATGTACAAAGCTCCATCAGTCGCAACTGCGGCTCATAGCCCCTCTCAAAATGGCGACAGTCCTGCTTTGATTAGATGTGATGAGAGTACTGTTGGTGTTGAAAGTTGTAGGCTTGACACAATAAGCTTCAGATCATTATCGTTATATTTCCTATTTCTAGCAAATTTGACTTTTGGCGTCTTGTTAATTAATTATTAGTCATCATGTTCCATTGAACTCAACCTAGTATGCATTTCGAGAATCCATTTCGATTTTTTGAACCCAGGACGAAATAAATTAGGGATTTGAGGCAACAAAGTGCCGTTTCATGATCATAAATAGGAAGATCCTGAAACTGACTAAAGCGCACCTGGAAGTGGAGACGGCGAATGGTGATGGCTTCGTTCTGGCCATTTGTTTGCAGTCACGTCATTTGGATGCACTCAAGAATTTGTTTTATGAGGATATACACAACGAATTAGTGCTTACTTCCAAATTATGATGCTAGCTTGGTTATTACATAAAAAAATAATTTATTTTTTAGAAGAATATATTTTAATTATAATTTTTTTAATTTTTAAATAAGTGATTTTATAATAAGCATCAAGCATATAACATTCAATATGCCTTAGTGTTTTTGTTGGAATGCTTGACAAAATTTATTTGTAATAATTCTTAAAATTTCTTTTATCAAATATAAAATAAAAACAAAATTAAATGACATCAATGCTTTTAAGAACAAGTGTAGCATTATCTTGTTAAAAATAAGTAAATTCTATGACAACTATATCTTCAAGCTACTGAAATAATTAGACTATACATGTGTCAAAGACCATATATAAAATTAAAATGAGAATTCTATCTGGTATTTCAAATCTTCTATAACATGATAACTTAAGAGGACTGAAAATATATAATAATTATATTTTATTAAAAAAAAAATTATGGGAGGTTCTAGTGGTCTCCTGTCTTCACCTACCGGTGTTTTTAGCTCTCAAACTGGTGTGAAAGATGTAAAAGATGTGAAATGTCATGTTTACCAATTTTGGAGCTGTTGGGTCTTGCAGGATACGACCAACGTCCAATAGACACTTGTTCAATCTCGAATAATATTTTATGTTTGTGTTTTCTATTATTACGTTTCAAACTATAGTATGCATGTTATTTGTTATTTTTAAATTGGTTGCCAAATGGCATCATTAGTTTTTTTTTTTTTTGAAGTTAAAAAAAACCTAAAGACATTCTATAATTAATAAGTTATACAATTGTGATCTTAGAGCTTCTTAAATATAGAAACTCAAATTGTAATTAAAACTTCAACCTGGTTTCTTACAATCATCACCGCCACAGCCTCCACCATCACAAACTTGCAGGAGATGAAATTTTTCATTTTGTTAGAATGATCTGTGTTATAATACCTGTATACGCTAACCAATGAATTAAGATTTTTTTTTTCCCCTGAACATCTGGATCTGGGCACGAAGTACGATACAGAGGAATTAACACATTTTGCACACTTGCCTGTAAATAGAATAAGAACAGCTAAACATTGCCAAACTGCCTATAATTAATTAGCAAGCAACCGTCCCAGAAAGACACCAATACATTTTACTGGAATTTCCCCCGCCTGCCTGTCTGTTTCCTTTTATTAGTCTTAAGCTTGTTGCCTTAATTATTTGTTAAACATTTCGTAAAATCCTCTTCCTCCTTACCTTCCTCTTCCCTATGATTCCCACCCTGTTCTAGGCAGAATCTGTAGGGAGCTAACAAAGAAGAAGAATGAGTTCTCCAGTCTTCAAAGAATATAGTCTAGTGCCCAGACCAAACGGCACATTGGAGGTCTGTTTCGATAAGCAGGTCTCCTATGGGTCTGGCTATTGGCTGGAAAATTCCTTACAAGTCACCATGCCTCTGTTTGCCCTGCAACTCGCTTTAATTCTATCATTTAATCGCCTCTGCATCCTTGCCTCAGCCCCATGGCACTTACCTCGTATTGTCACTGATGTTTTTGTAAGTACTTCTTAGCCCGTTTCTAAATTTGAATTCTTCATCTTGATGTTTCATACTTGACATTCTGATATTGCCTTTGGATTTGAAGGCTGGGTTCTTGACAAGTCCAGCTGTTCTGGGGCGATCTACTTTTTATGTCAATCACGTATTCACTTTCAGTAGTCTGATGGCCTTGGAAACCGTGGCAGCTATGACCCTTGTTTATTACATGTTCTTGATCGGCTTGGAGTTTGATTTGAGGCCAATAAGGCGTTCCGGGAACAAGAAGGCTATAATTGTCGCCATTGTTGGTGTAATCTTCTCTATTCCTTATGGGATTGGACTGTACTACCTACTTCTCTCCGACTTGGGACGCAAACACATGCCTCCCCCGGTAACTGGAACGAGACATTTCATTGGTGCTATGATATGGGGAATCACCCTTTCATGCAGCGAGTTCCCTGAGATTGCGAGGATTCTCACGAGCCTCAAGCTCGTTCTCAACGAGAATGGACAGTTGGCTTTAACCTCTGCTCTCATTAATGACGTCTTCTCTTGGATCTTCCTTGTAATATCCATATCAGCACTCCATGCAGCTTCAGGAGCATCCATCGTCTCTGCCTTCGTCTTTCTGTTGATAAGCGTCTACGCGGTTCATCCTCTTGCCAAGTGGCTTTTCCAGAAGGTTAGCACAAAGGACAGAGATTTGATCGACGCTCAAGTCGTATGTCTCCTGCATATGGTTTTGCTCTTTGGATTCGTCGCCGATGGATTGGGAGCTCATTCCATCACAGGGGCCTACATTTTGGGAACTATAACCCCAAAGGGTATCATCTCAAAGGCCGTTCAGGAGAAAGTGCTTGATTTTGTGACAGCATTCATGATGCCAGTCTTCTTTGCGGTTCTTGCGGAGAGAATCCATGTCGAAGACTTTGCCTTGGAAATTCATTGGACAAGCGTTGTGGTGGTTGTTTTGTTGGCTTTCATGGCCAAGATTTTGTCCACTCTCGCTGTCTATATGCTCTACAGGTTGCCTCTCAAGGAAGGCTTCTCTATAGGACTACTCATGAATACCAAAGGAATAGTCTCAATCATCATCCTTACCACCGGCAGGGACATGCTGGTAAGCCAATCTAACAACCTATCATAGTCAAATCAAATTAATTTGTTCCAACACGGGAGCTATCCTGTCTGTCCCAAGCTTCACATTCAAAGGGGGGTGTGTGTGTAATATGATGCAGGCTCTGAATGACCAAACATTTGGGGTAATGATACTGATATGCTGGATAATGACGATTCCAGTGGGGCCTGTCTTGGCCGCCATAAGCAAATTCACGAATTCGGATATTGGAAGTAGCCTGCGTAGGACCATGCAAGGGGCAAGACCGGACATCCCGCTCAGAGTGCTGGCATGTGTCCACACATCACACGACGCCAATGTCATTCTCAGTCTGTTGAAGGCTTCGAACCCAAATGTTAAATCCCCTATCCAGGTTTTCGCTGTAGAGCTTGTGAAGATAACAAACCGCCCAACCACAGCACTAATCCTAGATGATGCTTCTAAGCAAGTAACGGAATCCAAATCCAAAAAAGATCTCTTGCGAGGTCTCAATCTAGACGGCAACAACACACAGACGGGGGATAACCTTGAGTGCTTCGAAAACCTGAGCCAAGCTATATTCGCTGAGAAGTTAAGGGTCGTATCTTCTTACAACACCATGCACAAAGACATCCTTCATTTAGCGAAGCAAAGAGGAGTGACACTCATACTAACCACACTGTACAAACAACCAACATACGATGGTCTAGGTGCAGGCACAGCCACAGCCAGAGCAGCAAACATTGTGAACAGAGAATCTTCAAGCAAGGACGAGAAAAAAGTGGTGCTCGAGAATCTAGTGAAGGAACCACCATGCTGTTTGGGGATATTCATAGATCGAGGGCTCGGTCAAAAGCGAGGCAAAGAGCGAAAACTGGCAATGTTCTACGTTGGTGGAGCGGATGACCGTGAAGCATTGTCGTACGCATGGAGGATGTGCAGGCACCCAAACACAAAATTAACAGTGGTGAGGATTATTTGGGACAACCCCAGTGACGAATTTGATCAAACAGATGAAGAGTACATCAGATTTTTCAAATTCCAAACAAGGGACATGGGGGGATCGGTGAAGTATCTAGAGAAAGTGGTGAGAGACGAGAAGGAAACGTTGGCGTTACTGAACAGTGTGGGCGATAATGGGTATGATTTGTGCATAACGGGGAGAGGGCAAGGAAGGAGGATGTCGCTGGCACAAACGCTTGACCCTGTGCTGGAGGAGCCGGCGTTGGGACCGCTCGGCGATACGTTGGCGGATTTGAATTCTGCGGCGGAGACTTCAATTTTGATATTTCAGACGCAAGCTAGCGGTGATGGGAATTCCAATCCAGCGTCCACTGAGTATGCTTATTTTGAAGGACATGGTGACCTGATGCTGCGTGGAGGCCGTATGACATGGCGAGCTTCTGAGTCTGATTGACCATCTCTCTCTTTCGCTTTCTGTTCACTTATCATGGATACACTGTCACTGACTGTCAGCAATCTCGCGGCCATTAGACCAGGAGGAAGAAGGAAATGAAAAACAATGCAAGTTGTCTGAGGCTGAAACTCGGATTATCTGCCCATGAAGGCAAAACTACTTTTCTGCAGTCCATTTTGTTTTTACGGACATCAATATTTATTGTGTACTAGTTCTATTTTCTATATATTTATTAAGTTAATAGAAAATTTAAACTAGAACACAAATTTGAAAATGTTTGTTTAAAAATAATGTTGATTTTTATTTTAAAATTAATAGTAATCCCTGCTAATAAAAAGTGTGAATCTATTTTTTTTTATAAATTTGCATTATATACTAAAAGTTGAAAATGAAACCAACGTACCAATCCCAACAATCCAAACCTATTTAGGGACTTACGAATAGTGATTAATAATACCACATCACAGAAATCTGTTCACACATGTACACACAAAATAGTATATGTGTGTGTGGTGTTCTGCTGTATAGTTACACTTCCTCTTATCCCATTTCTAAGATAAAAAGAGAAACATTTTGATTATCCTATTTATAAATTACATTATTAAATTTTTATTGTAATTTTTTTATTTTTAAAAAACATATTATTAAAGTATATATATTTAATAGTGATAAAGTTAAAAATTTATTAAATTATTCGATAAAATTAATAAATTTTAAAATTTCTCTTGATCCCAATAAAATATGTTAAAAATTATTTATAAATAAGATTAAAAAAATGCATGTAAAATAAACTGAAATATTTTTAAGTTAAAATATCTTCCGGCCTCGTTCGCAAGTACGTACACACAACACAATCAGGTTTTTGTGGACACTGAACGCGTGCTTCGTCCAAAAAATAAGAAAAGGACACTGAACGAGTGCATGTAAAGGGCTGTAAAATTTACTGAACCATTAGACGCAATTATGGCTACTCTGTTCAGCGTTTTGGCTATTTATTCCCAGCGCATAATTTTTTTTTTTTTTGTGCCAAATTCCCAACACATGATTATTCCCAACAAATTCAATTCCTGTCATTCAACAATAACTATCCCCCTTTTTGGCTTAATTTCCACTTATAAACTAAATGGCGTTTAATTTTCTGTTGAAACGGGTGAAATCTTAACCGCCAAAAAATTAGTCACTCAAACTAGTTTGCATGCAAAAAAAGAGACTGTACATTTAAGTTAAATTAGTCAAAAGTGAATTTGAGTTAATGTGAGAAATTTTACATTAAATAAAATTAGTTTTAATAAGTAATATATAATAAAAAAAGATATATAAACTTAAATTTTAAATTTTAAGTTAAGATACAATATATTTCATCATTCTTTATCCATTTGTCCTTTCCCTATTTTTGAGTGGCCACTTTCCAATCTTAATTAATAAGTATGCATGCAATAATACAAAGTAACCAAAGTAGTCATTTTCCGAGAGAACAACTTCAGATCCACGTAATGTAACAGTTGGATTGCATTTTCGTTGTTTTAGCTTGAAATTAAAAAAAAAAAAAATTAGTCATTGACCTGCTACAACATAGAGATGTAATTAAATTTAACATGCTCCTCTTTTCATCATCTAATCTTAATGAAAAGGCCAAATATCATATCTGGAATGAAAAGTGAGCTTGCCGTTAAATAAAAAAGTTCAAGTACCTCACCCAAATCCAACAAAAATAAATAGAGCAGAAGAAGGTCAAGTTCAAACTCACTAGATTCATACGTACGCTTGCCGTTAAATAAAAAAGAACTTAATCCTAATTAATTAGTTTCTTGCCTTATTTATAGCAAACCACTCCAGAAAAAGCAAGGTTAAAAAAAGAGGACAGAGAGATTTACTCCAATAGTTAAAACTTAAAAAAAAAAAAAACAAATAAAAGAGCGTGCTCTTCGCCATGTGTCACCACTCCATTATGTGTCCGTCTGCAATGGGGATCCCACTCTCGAGCTTACATGCAACAAATTAACGCCAAGGATATTCACGTTCTGGGAATTGGAAGGCCTGGTTTATGGTTAACCAGCGCCTTGCCTCCCCCATCATTCCCTCATCACATTCCCTATAGCTTTCTTCCCAGAAAACAGAATTAAAACAAAAAATCAATACTAGAACCTTGGCATTGAGTTTCTCATCCCTCTTCTACAATGAACGACCTTCTATCGGTAATCATTTATTCTCCCAACTTTTCGTTCCGGGTTCTCATGCATCTCGTATGCTTCTTCTTCTTCTTCTTGCCTTTTTTTTTTTTGGATTTATTGTTCTAGTGTCATTTCGGCCTAGTTTTCTACGTGGGGCGATGTGAATTCAGCTGTATTGACCTTTCTGCCTTAGCTTCTGTTTGTTTACAAAAGAAAATGTTGGAAACAAAAGATTTTTGGGGGCTGTGACTGCTGGACAGTTGATCGTCGTCGGACCTCTCGTTTGGGTTGTGTTTTTTGTCCTTAGCCGATCGTAAGATTAGAAGGCATGCTTCCTCGTACAAAAACGGGCATTGAGAACTTCCCTCTCTGGACTTGGATGTTCGATCAATTAAAAGTTTCAGAAATAGAATCAAGCATTTTCCAGAATGATTTGCTATGTGAATAAGCTGTTCTAAGTAGTTAGCGTCATCGGTATATGCTTCCTCTACGCTATATATATACTTGCTCCATAGTCCATATTAACATAAAAGCAATGAAGTTTTACGTGGGCATGCTTTATGGAATTTATAATTTACTCAGTTTAAGTCTGATTCGTCAACAATCCCTGCAGGAATATATAAAACGAAATTTAAATAGGATTCTTCCGTAGACCCATCGAAATGTTTCAAATAGAATTGAGGTTATAGGAACACATAACTTTCAAAGATTAAAGTAATTCATATATAAAGTCATAACCAGTACTTGGCCTCCGCCTAACAGCTTAAAACTTTATGAAGTGTAGTTGAATCATGTTGACCAGGTGGTGTTTATGAGTTTTAATTCTTGGCATGATCGATAGAAATGTTGATGAAACCTCCCGTGTTTTTTTTCCAGTACCAAGGATTACAGTTTAGTCAAATATATTAATTTTAATTGCTATCTTCACACAGGAATCGTTTGAAATCCCTCGTGGGCATGGAAATAGAGACGTCGAGTTAGGGGCATATCTACGGACTTCAGGAGAACTGGGTTTGGATACTTTCTTCAAAAAGGTATTTAATTAATATCTTTTTATGCCTGAAAAAAATGTGGTTTATCTCATCACATTCTCTCACTTTCAATTCTTCTGCTTTAATGAGTTCATCTTGTGCATTTTGTGCGTGATTTCAAATCCACGCTCTTCTTGCTTTCATGCTAGTCTCAAATTCGATGTACCAATGTGGCTATGTGTTGTGTTCTCCAGGTTCAAGAGCTTGATAAGCAATTTGAGAGGCTGGGTAAGCTTCTCAGGCAGCTCCAGGTATAGATGTTGTTGTCTTGCGTATTTAATGATCGGTTGCTTCCAAAACTCTTCACAAACAAGTTTTGAACATGTAAACTGCCAAGCATTTGGAGGATGTACATAATGAATCATTCAATTTGATTCTTCTCAACTTTAGATCTCTAATATGTTTGCATCAATAAAACACGATACACGAATAAGTGAGTTATGAAGGCTTTTCTTTTCGCCCGAGGATGATAGGCTCCCTCCAGTTGACACGCTGGAGGGGCTATCCGGTTTCCTCATAAAACCTGGCAGATAGTGGCAACTTAAACTTGATGTTCCTGATATTTATCAACTTAAACAACATCAATAGTGAAATCTATGCATGAAGTTGGAATGTGGCTTGAGTTTTTGGAAGGATCACACAAAGTAAAAGGTTCGTTTGCAATTGGTGAGGAAAATTTACAAAGATATCCAAGTCTAAGAATGAAAGAAGAAAAGGGGAGAGGGATGACAAGATTAAGAAAACCTGTATCAGAAGAATGTAGTGAAACAGAATGACTTGTGCTGTCTTTTTAATCTCTGTCAAAAAAAAAAAAAAAAAGAGGTTGCAGTTGAAGTAACTTTCACGGCCTCTGCAATTGCAATCCAGTATCTGCTTTGTCAGTGTCCCTGAATTTTTTTCTTTTTTACTGTATCTCCGTAAGATTTTAATCACCTCCTTCACATATAAATTGGAAAATGAATTTTTTTTTTATGTCTTGAAAATGAAAAAGCTGGTTGGTTTTGCAGAAACCTCAATGATCTGTTTTATGAGCTTGAAATGTGTTCTTTCATCATTTTAATGCAAACTTTATTTGCAGGATGCTCACGAGGAGTCCAAGGCAGTGACCAAAGCTCCTTCCATGAAGGGTTAGTCATTCTTTTCTATGGAGGAAAAGAATAAATAATGTCAAACAAGATTGTCGTTGAGAAATGAATAATCTTCCTGTTGTAATATTGTTAATTGTAATTTAGAAATGAAAATGCTTTGTGAGGGTAGGAGCTGCTCTAGATCTTAAAATGCACTTGGTATAGGGACACATCTTAAGATTGATGACGTGGTATGATAAATTATGACAGTGAATGTAAGACTTTACAGCTGCCGTGGGCTCAGCAATCATGTTTGACTCCTTCATGCTCTGCAGATATTAAGCAGAGAATGGAGAAAGATGTTGATGAAGTTAAGAAAATTGCCCATCACATAAAAACAAGAATTGAAGAATTGGACAGAGAAGTGAGCGCATGCTGCTTATTTTTCAGTTGTATTTTCAATACCTAGCGTCTACATAATTAAGAACTCCCTCACCTCCTCCTTTACTCAATTATTTGTCGTAGAACTTGGAAAATAGGCAAAAGCGTGGATGTGGAAAAGGAACAGGCATCGACAGGTCAAGGATAGCAACCACCATGTGAGTAAAGTAATGATTATTATGGCAACCCAGACGACTTTTTTTTTTTGGGGGGGGGAGAGGGGGTGTGGAGGGGAGGGGAAGAAAACTGCATCTCTAAACCTTGCATCTATTGAAGCTAAAAGAAGACTCTACACAATGAAAAGAGAACCTTTTGCTGCACAATAATGTCCAAAGGATTGACTTTTGGGCTTTGGAATGATGGACTTCACTTGATGATCTTTCGACCACTTTTTTTGTTACTATGTTGCAGTGCCTTAAAAAAGAAATTGAAGGACAAGATGGATGAATTTCAGGTTGGCTGACCTTATATTTGGTGTGACATATTGTCCTTTTAATATCATAATCTCAATTAGTCTTGCTTGAAAAAGTGCAGCGGCTGAGGGAAATCATACATCAAGAATATCGTGAGGTTGTAGAGAGACGTGTTTATACAGGTTCGAGCACCTGTTACTCATTGATTTAAAATTCTGCGATTTAATGGCTTGGATTTTCCATGATAAAGTATATCTATTGTGACACATGATGTTTTGTGAATGTCAGTGACGGGCACAAGAGCTGATGAGGAGGTTTTTATATGTCTGAATTCTTATACATTTGAAGAAAATGGCTCGTAGAAGTTTTCTTCTAATTTTTTAACCATGTACAGACAATTGACAGATTAATTGAAACCGGAGATAGTGAACAGATTTTCCAGAATGCAATCAGGGAACACGGAAGAGGCCAGGTTTGTCGCGGCTCTAACATGCATTTTTCAAATTTTTTTTTTTCCTTTGGGGCGGGGAGATATATGAGGGATGTTGTTGATGTTCCTTGAGCAATAGGTTTGTTGACTTGCAGAGTGAAGCAATTTCACTCTGTCAAACCTCTCGTACATGTTGATTATCTTTGCAGATACTGGACACACTGGCAGAAATTCAGGAACGGCACGAAGCAGCTAGAGACGTTGAGAGGAAGCTTCTTGAATTGCAGCAAGTATATATAGCCTACTTGATTGATTAAACATTGTAGCTCAGCTGATCAGAAACAGACTGGAAATAACAACTAACTTGTGTTTGCAGGTATATCTGGATTTGGCGGTGTTGGTTGATTCACAGGGTGACATTCTTAACAACATAGAATCCCAGGTACTTGGAGAACTTCCTTAAATAAGTGAAGCAGTTCATACTTAATACTGTATCTAACAAATAATTATGGTGGGATTGTCCTGTTGTTGATTTTAGCTTCCGCTAATGTTGGATCTAGGTATCAACTGCAGTAGATCACGTACAGCAAGGCAATAATGCACTTGTGAAGGCAAAGAAGGCACAGAAGAATTCGAGAAAATGGATGTGCATTGCTATCATAATACTTCTTCTTGTTGTTGTCATTGTTCTTACTTCAGTCCTCAGACCATGGAGTAACAGAAAGGGGGCCTAGTCACCAGTTGCTTGTGTATCAACTTGTGGATACTAAAACTAATGAGTACTTTTTCCCCTTGATTGTCATGTATCAAGTTCTCATATAGCGATTTTATATGTTGATATTGAGAATCTCAGCCTACATATATAAATCTTCATTCAAAATTATCAGCAAAATTTGAGACCTCTATTTTTTTATGCAACGATAGATTGTAAATTGGATGGGTTTTTTCCATCATCTCTTTTCTTGTAGTATCAATGTTTTGAAGTTCTTCCAGGTTTTAGCTTGACAGTTGACATTAAGCTAATTTTGCTTCTGCCACACGAGGTTAATTCTAAATTTGATGGAGTAATTATTGATTACTTACTTGGTTCCTCTCATAATTAATGTCAAACGAAGAATTCTTTTTAAATTGGAAGATAATATTTAGATTATTGAAAAAAATAATGTGTGAATGAAGCCCACCCCACTGCCAGAAGCAAAAGATATCACTTTACGCACTGTGCGAGATTTTGTTCACACGGAGGCATTATTAAGACTTGGGATATGAAATGAACTTTAATTCAAAAGGCAACAAAACTCTCCACCACAACTTCAAATTTAAAAGAGTATTTCCACAACAATATTAGATCTCAAACAATGCTTTAATTATAAGTTATAACTTGTTTTGTTACACTTTAAGAACATATAGGTTGCAACTCGCAATTGCATTGCCTCTTTTTTTTTTTTAAATGCGGGACATGTAAAGAGACAGCCAAGGATGCGCGTGATTCTTACAAATAATCTATTTATTAATTCTTTACATAAACAATCCTTTTAAGGCGTGTAGATAATTGCATATTTGCATGGCCACTTATGTTTTTGCTTTCGCCGGTGAGTAATACACACGCGCGCGCATAATATATATATATATATATATATAAAGTGGAGTAACCGTAAGAAAACGAATTGTATGATCTCGAATGTACTTGAAATAGTAAGTTTAATGGCGGAAAAAAGAAACAGTAAATTCACTATGACAGGGATTATTGTTTTCTTTGATTGGCCGTCAAGGGATTATTGTTGTTGTTGTTGTTGTTACAGAAACACAGGTAACTTCGTTTATATAAAACAGTCATGCGTTTTGTCTGATAAAATATGTATTAGGAATTATTAGAAAAACTAATTCGCCCTCGTAACAAATAACAAAAACAAAAACAAAAAACAACCAGTATCATTTCGGAAGCTTGCTTTGGTAGCTTGGCCTTAGATTCTTTCGTTTTTATTCGCACCTACAAGGATTTTTTTGTTGTTATTTTTTAATTGTATTAAGGTGTATTCCTATTAAAAATGAGGGAAAACACTGTGATAGGTTCCAATAGTTTCATCTCATTTTGGCTTTAGTCCTGAAATTTGTTTTTGTTGTTCCCAGTCCCTATAATTTCATGTCATTTTGGTTTTAATTCCTAAAGTTTGTTTTCGTTATTCCTAGTTCTTATAATTTTTGCCGTCCAAAACTTTAGTCCCTCCCATCATTAACCTTGTCAAAAATACTGAGGTATAATTAACACCATTAATTATTGTGTAGAGATGTTATTCTTATACTTAGTTGGCACATACTTACAATTAAGAAACCTTACACAGTCAGTTGTCGTGGCGTCTCCTTTGCTTGGCTGTCCTCTCTGCATCTCCTCCCAAGTCACTAGCCATATCTTCTCCTTGTGTCTTCCAATCAAAACAATCGAGCGTTCGTTTTTGAAGCAGTCCTTCGTTCATGTTTGTAATTTATCTTATGGGTGGGCGAAAGTAAAAACTCAATGACTAATAACTGATATTGCCAACTAAACATAATAATAACACTTCTGCATAATAACTAATAGTGTTAATTACACCTCAAGATTTTTAGGTGTAATTAGGGACTAAAACAAATTTTAGGGACTAAAACAAATTTTAGGGACTAAAACCAAAATGACAAGAAACTATAGGGACCAAGAGCAATGAAAACAAATTTCAGAGACTAAAACCAAAACGACATGAATCTATAAAAACTAGAAACAACAAAAATAAACTTTAAGGATTAAAACCAAAAAGACATGAAAACTATAGGGAGTTATCATAGTGTTTTCCCTAAAAATAATTATGTTTAATGCATAGTAGAATATCGAATATTAGATATAAGGGATAAAAAGTACAAATCTACCATTGAAGTATTTGTTGCTCACAATAAGTGCACGGGTCATAGTAAGTAATATAAGATGAGTGAAGTATCGTTCCCTTGAGGATTTATTTAAAAACAATGATCAAGTAAAAGATTAAGCAAATTCGATCAAGTTGAGCTATATATAACTAGGTAAAAATGATTTTGCAAATGAAACTAATACTAAAAAAAAAAAAAAATGATCAATTCACAAATTTCAAACACAAAATGAGACTTAGGATTATTTATTTCCCTTGCATTTCATAACATTAAAATTATCTTCTCTTATAAATGCTTTTAATGAAAACAAGTGTTAACCTAAGGTTCTAAAAATACTTGGACAAGCTCTCTCAAGTCATGAACAAGTGTTTAATCAAATTATTTGCCCAATCTCTTGTTACAATTAATAAAATTCAATTTTAAACACCAACCCTAATGTGGCTATGCAAAGCTAGCAAGTATATCTCTATCTTACTGGCAAAACCATCCATTTAACATACAAACATCAAATTCTTGCACTATTTTACCCAAATTCTACACTCAACCTAGCCTTCTCAAGCATTAATTAAGTGAATCCAATATCTAAATGGTGGCCAATCACTTAGAAGTATTAAGAAAAGAATAAAATAAATACATATATATCATTAATCACAAAAAGAGAGGAGGAACATAGTGTCAATCCATACAAGGGTTCCAAATAATTTTAGAACAAAGAGTTTAGCTACTCGTAAGCATCTACAAGCTATAAATATATAAAATAAGTGGATTTATTTCAGATTACAAAAGAGAAAAGGGAAGAGAAATAGAAAAACCAAAAAATAAGAGTTCTAAATGTCTTTAAAACTTCAATCTCTTGATCCTAACTCTTTCAATGCCCAAACCTTAGCACAACCAAGCTCCAAATGTGTCTAAAAGTCTAAAGAACGCATTTTAGGTCGAGCTCTCAGCATATATATGTCCTAGCTAATCAATTTCTAATAAATGAAATGCAGCGTTTTTTTGACAGCAGTGAAAGTCATGAACAAAAGTCATGACTTTGGCAGTTTTACACTGTTTTTGCAATTAACGAAAATTATTCATTTTGTGCTTGATTTCATCATCCAAAAGCCTTCCAAAAATATCTACAAAACTTCACAAATGCTTCTAATGAAAACTTCAACCAAAATAACATGAAATTAGGCCAAAAATATTAAATCAAAGCCAAGAATACAAACATAAAATAAAATGCACATTTTCCTAATTTGGGCAATAAAAACATATACAATTGAGCCAAAATGGATTAAAATCTAAGAAAAATGTGATAAAATAACATAAAATTCTAAAGGTTAACAGTATTGCACGGGGGCGTCTAGTATTCTAGAGTAATGAAAAATGCAATATTGCCCCCCAATTTTCAAAAATAGAGTAATGTTGCTTGATTTTGATAAAATCAAATGGTTGGTCATGAGAGGGATTATTTTAACTTGATAAAGTCGAGCTGGTTGCCACATTATTTTTCCCTTTGGTTAAAACATAGATTTATAACATAAAAAAAAATTCTCTAGAGAAAGCTCCTTGAGTCATTAACCCTCGTCTATCACTATTGGGATTGACTCCACTCCACCTCAAATAGTCATCCTCCCTTAAGCAAATGACTTCACCTCACCCCATTAGTTCACCTCTTGGGCTAATAACCTCACTCATTAAATTTTCTCATGTCATTACCATTATCTTTTGCTCCAACCATGACCTAAAGCTTCACTTCTTGACATCCACTTAGATCTCAGGGACTAGGTGTTGATTGGGTGCAAGAAGGTGCGTGACCCCTTAGATTTCCCTTGAAATGATAGGGGTTTTACTAGCTTGAGGGTTTTCTTGACACATTTGATAATGAGAGGTGAGGTAGAGCTAGAGCAAGAAGAAAGTGAGCGCAATAATAAGACTGACAAGGATGATGGAGAAAAAAAGCACTAAGCAAGAAGGGTATAGAAGAGAAATTATTGAAAGCACCAGATTTGGAGATGATAGATGGTGGAAGAAATGACCTCTTGGGTATTTTATATTTTATACTTGATGTATGTGAATTGGTGGATTAAACCTTTTGATTTGGGCTTGAATCTTTTGTTGCTTCCACCCAATGATATTGTTAATCTTCTTTTTTGCTTAATGTTCTTCTCGAGCTTTTGCAAGAGCTTCTGAGTTTAGATGCCACATAGGCATTGCCACCAAAGCAAAACAAAAAAAATTGAGATAAATGCCACATAAGTGTAGTTAGGTCAGCCAACAATCAATCGTCTGAGTTCGTCAAAATCAAGCAAAATTGCTTTTTTTTTAGAAGATTGGGGTAAAATTGCACTTTTCGTTATTTTAAAATATTGACGACCCTCAGACAATACTTTTGGAATAGATTTGCACCTTTACCCTAAATATAAACACCTTTCCTAATCAAAATTCAAACTTTAATTTTTCATGTCTTTCTAATAAAAAATGAAAAATAAATAACAAGTCGAAATGGTTGATAAAAACTAGGAAAATTATATAGAGGTCCTATAGATTAATTCTAATTACCAAAAAAGTCCCATGAAATGTAATAATAACTTTGAGATCTCATGGGCTTTGATTATAAATAAGTTATGGGCTGCATTTACCAAACTCCCCCTATTTACAAAAAAAAAAAAAAAACTCTTCCCATCGTGGGTTTTCAACCGTGGTGATGGACACTAATTGCTGACCACTTCAAGTCTTTCTTCTAGCGACGGCGCCGGGGACAAATTCTTCGTTGATTTGCAGACATAAATAATGGAGCTCATGGGAATTAAGAAATTTCAGCTAGTCAGAGTCCTCATTTATGGACTTCTGATGATCACTTATCCCAGATCTATTGGAGATTAATTAATCTAGCAAATAGAGAAAGTGGGTACATACATCAAAACTTTTCCACCACTTTCTTGCAACCTTTCACATACAGTTCCTCCTATTCTTCAAGATCCCCTGCGCTGAAAGTATAGCTTTTTTGAAATGATCTAGAGCCCGAGGTCCTTGATTTGGGATCGTTGGCTCGGGTAGTTGGGCCTTGGTGAGTTCGATTCTGCGAGGTAAATCAGGCAACACAAATGGCTCTAACATGGAAACCACCCTCTCGTGAACCTTGGATTGAGTAATACTATGAAAGCACATAAGAGTAAAGCAGGAGATCATGTGGAAGACCACTAAGGCTCTTGCTTCAGTTCAGTCTTTCTATTTATTTGCAATCCTCCATTTTTTTTGTGTGTTTTTCTAAGATTTTTTACTTTTAAAAATCCACCCCCAAAATTAATTTGCAATTAAAGCCTATGGGACCCCATAATTAGTTTTGCATTTCATTGGATTTTTTGATAATAAAATTCATCTGCGGGACCCCTATGTGATTTTCCCTAAAAGCAACTTATTAGCCCCCTAATTTTGATTACACCAGGACTTCTGCGGAGAGAAAATAGTAAAAGATTTAAATAGCTTCTTATACATGATTCAGCACATGTTAAATGTTAAATTAAATTATTAGATGTTAGATACTGGATTAGATGGAGTAATTGAGGGCAAAAGAAGATGATATTTCATGAAACATGATTAGAAAATATCTGTTCTATATAGTGTCTGATTGAATATGACCCTCAATTGACCAGTCTTCTGTTGAATACATGGCGGATTTTTATCATAATTGTCGCCGTCGTTGTTTATTTGTTTATTTATTTTTTCAGCTGGAGAAAGAAACAAGTTGATGGTTGTTTGTTTCCAGGAAAATGGTCTCTGAATTTTGTCTGTTTTGTTTGTCGTCGTCGTCGTCGTTTTGTTTCCAGGAAAATGATTGTTTGTATATTTTGTTAGAAAGGTATATTTTCTCTGATTTTTTTTTTTGAAAAAACACACAGACACATTACTTAAAATTAAAATCAGGTTATCACTTGGAAGTTGGAACCAATCCCCTGCTTGTAAGAAACAAGGGGTCCTTATTTAATCAATACATACAATATAAAAATGCAGAAAATTATATTAATCGCAGTTTTAAATGAATTCTTAATCTTTTAATCCACGTTTTTCTATGCAAGAAATGGTACACTTTGAACAAAGGGATAATTAATTAATAACAAAAAATAGGATATCTTTCAATTTGAGAATGATTTTGTATTGTTGTTAAAAAATGGTTTAAAGTGAAGAACTTTGTGAATGAAATTATTAACAAATTTCAAAATTCAGAATATTTCTTTAAAATTTGAGAAATTTCGTACATAAAAAGTCCTCCTCCTTATGAAAAATAAGAAGGTCATTGAATTTTCACAGAAAGATGATAGTAATAACTAATATACCACTATTGGCCAAAAAAAAAATAATAATAATATAGTACTGAAAGGAGCCTACAATCGACTGCTATCATTTATTCAAGTGCTGTGACACTTACATCTTATGGTAAAATTAGATTCCATAAGCAAACATTCTCACTGTTAAGCAAGGTACTTAAATTTTCACTGAATAAATTTAACTGAGATAATCTGCCTGTTGGGATTGACAAAAAAAAGAAGTGATTATTGAGGTCAAATATCAATTTTCAGAAAAATTACTCAAACAGCTAATTAATTTGATAATTGATTATTAAATTAGAATTACGTTTTAAAATAAGCATTGAAAGGTTGTTTATAGATTCAATTTTAATATTAAATAATATATTTTATTTTTTAAATAAATTTTAATAAATTTAATAATATTAACTATAACTTATTAATAAATTTAATTTTAAAAAACAATGTCTTTTATAATAATTTGTATAATTAAAACCAATTTCAATATACATAGTGCATTATAATAATCAATTATAATTCTTTTGTTCTAAAACAGATTGCACACACATCGAAATATATACAGTTTAATTCCTTTGTTCTTTCTATGTTCATTGTTAAAAGTTATTTTTAATAATTGTTTATATCAAATTATATAAAAATCACTCATTTAATATCAAAGCATTTAAAAAATCAATTTTTTTTTTTGGATTAATGAGCATTCAAACATAGACTTATAAAAAGTTCACGTTTGAGCCTTGCAAAAAAATTCATGGAGTGAGATTTCAGGCCTATAATGGAGGGTTAGTTCATTTAGTTGAAGCCTGCCTTATTTTCAGCTTGGATAATTTCGATTGGAGAGGTTTAAATGAAACAAATAACAACCGTGCTTAGGTTAACTGTTAAAGATGTTGTATTAGCTTAACTAAATGTTTTAAATGCGAATTGATAATGCAATCACATTAAATATTTAGTGATAAAGTTTGTCATGTAAAACAATCTTGCACTTGATTTGATTCAGATGGTTATAAATCCCAATAAATCTTCCCATTAGAACAGGACAGGTGTAAGATAGGAAAGGGGACTCTCTCATCTTTCCTTTCCATCACTTTTGTTTAGTTCCTTTTCCTTTTCTCTAATTATGACATCAAGATTCGGATTATTCATATTTAATCTCTTATAAAACTATTATTAAAATGTTAAATGAAAATAAAAAATAAATAATCAAATTTAAAATGCTAAAATTTAATCTGAATAGCTTAAAATTGCAATAAAAATTAAATAAAAAGGGTATATTTTGCAGAAGATTAAATTCAAACCCTTCAAAATATTAATTCTTTTTTTTTTATAGTAAGTATAGAGAATAGACTTTGTTAATAATGAAATATATTTTGTTTGAGATATCAAGGGTAATAGATAGATATTTTCTTTTAAGATATTAATTTTAATTCTATTCTAATGATTATAAAAGAACGAGGACGGGAAGAGAATAGAGAGCAAAGAACAGAGAATCCTCACCCCGATAAGCAAGTCGGCGTAGACTCAACGTCGCTGGTGACAAGAGGCCTTGCGCCTCTGCATGATATTTAACAAGCCCGTCATTCACTTTCTCCTTTTTTTCGTTAAAAAAAAAAAAACGGTAAAAGAAAAAGATCTGCCCGCCATTTAAATTCCTGCCGAAAAAACTAACCCTCCCGAGTCTTCCCTCCTCAATTCGGATTCGGAGGCTTCCAATTCCAAACGCTGCAAGCGGCAAAACGAAGCCCTAACTCTTATCCATGGCCGCCGATCCCACTCAGCACCAACTCGCTCTTGTTCTTGGCGCCGATTCCTCTCACTTCGAATCCCTAATCTCCAATCTTCTCTCATCCACCAATGATCAACGCTCTCAGGCCGAGTCCCTCTTCAACCTCTGCCTTCAGACTCATCCCGATGCCCTCTTTCTCAAGCTCGCTCATCTCCTCCAATCTTCTCCTCACCCCGAGGCTCGGACCATGTCCTCAATTTTGCTTCGCAGACAACTTACCCGCCAGGACGCTAACCTTTGGCCCCAACTCGCCCCTTCTACTCAGTCCTCACTCAAGTTGGTCCTTTTGAATTCCCTCCAGACCGAGGATGTCAAATCTATTACTAAGAAACTTTGCGATACGATCTCAGAGCTTGCCTCTGTTATTTTGCCCGATGGCGGCTGGCCGGAGCTCTTACCCTTCATGTTTCAGTGTGTCACGTCGGATAATCTTAAACTGCAGGAAGCAGCTTTGTTGATTTTTGCTCAATTGGCTCATTATATTGGCGAAACCCTAGTTCCCCAATTGACCACACTGCACACGGTGTTTTTCCAGTGTTTAACGTCATCCAAGAGTTCCGATGTCAGAATTGCCGCTTTGGGTGCCAGCATTAATTTTATTCAGTGTTTGTCAAACCCTTCTGATAGGGACAGGTTCCAGGATTTGTTGCCACTCATGATGCGAACCTTGACAGAAGCCTTGAATTGTGGCCAGGAAGCCACTGCTCAAGAAGCCCTCGAGTTGTTAATTGAACTGGCTGGAACCGAGCCAAGGTTTTTGAGAAGGCAAATAGTGGACGTGGTTGCTTCAATGTTACAGATTGCAGAGGCAGAATCCCTGGAGGAAGGGACAAGGCATTTGGCCATTGAGTTTGTGATCACCCTATCCGAAGCCAGGGAGCGTGCCCCTGGAATGATGAGAAAGTTTCCACAGTTTATACAAAGATTGTTTGCCATATTAATGAATATGTTGTTGGATGTCGAGGATGATCCTGCATGGCATAGTGCAGAGACAGAGGATGAGGATGCGGGCGAGACTAGTAATTATGGTTTTGGACAGGAGTGCTTGGATAGACTATCAATTTCTTTGGGGGGGAATACAATAGTACCGGTTGCTTCCGAGTTGTTGCCCACTTTCTTAGCTGCTCCTGACTGGAAAAAGCATCACGCTGCCCTCATCGCATTTGCACAAATTGCGGAGGGTTGTTCAAAGGTAAGCTTGTTTGGCATTTAAATGTGAATTATCTTTAGTATTAAGATTCTTGTCTTGCCTGCTTGTGTTTACTGTAATAATTGCAGATGTTTCATATATGCTGTTTTTCATTGCTTTTGGCCCCATATTGTTTTCAAGCTTCATTTTCTGCCTTGGTTTGTGTGCGTATAAATTTACAAGTTGACGGAGAGAGTCCCTCGTCTTCTTCTTCTTCTTCTTCTTTAACATTTCTCGTGTCACATCTCTCATGGTGCAGGTGATGACCAAGAATCTGGAGCAGGTAGTGTCAATGGTTTTAAATTCATTTCAAGATGTTCATCCTCGTGTACGATGGGCAGCTATAAATGCAATTGGGCAGTTGTCCACAGACTTGGGGCCAGACTTGCAGGTTCAATATCACCATGTCGTGCTGCCAGCATTAGTTGGAGCCATGGACGATTTTCAAAATCCCCGAGTACAGGTTCGCATTCTCCTCTGCTAATGCCAAATATATGGTCTAATAATAATTTCTTAAGTCTAGCTTGCTTTCCAGACTTTTGTGGTTCATATTATGAGCCCTTGGATGGTCTGAGCTGGCCCTTAGATTGGGTTGAGATATACTTTATCAAACTTTACCAATCCAATTTGAGGCAAGCCGTTTTGTTTGCATTGATTGATATTGATCGAATTAATCTCTAGCCGTTCTCTACTTCTCGTTTTATTCTTTAATCTCCAGTTAATGGAAACTTTGCTGGTCCTCATCTCTAAAGCTTTATTCATTAGTTTGTCAATCCTATTAAGCATCTTGATTGAGCTCTCCTGGTTTTCCCACATTGTCAATCCTTTTTGTTTTTGTTTTTTTTTCCCGTAGTGGTTTATGCTTTAATAAATTTTGATTTATTTTACCTCGGTTCCATAATGCTCTATTAAAGTTCTTGTTCTAACCTGTTACCTTGTTTCATAAATTACAATTAGTGATTAATTGTCTCCTATTTAAATACGAGTGTTAAATGTTATTGTATTGTGATGACCTTTTTGTATTACTAAGTTGTTAATATGTCAATTCCCCCCCTTCCCATTTTCTACTTCTATATTGCAGGCTCATGCTGCTTCTGCAGTGCTAAATTTCACTGAGAATTGTACCCCAGAAATCCTAGCACCTTATTTGGATGGGATTGTGAGCAAACTTCTAGTAGTCTTACAGGTATCTGACTAACGGCCACATCTGACTTGCATTGCCATTGTAGAATTTTGTTGGTGTTATCACTATGGAGAATATAGCATTTTCTTGATTTGATATTTCTCAAGTTAGAAAGTATAACACCTCATATGTTCTCGTTATTTCTTTCCTTTTTTTTTTTGGCTATGCAATTGAATCTACAATTCTGTTAATATTGGCTAATTATTGACTAGAGCAAGCCTAGGTTTGTTGTTTGTTGTTTTTGTTGCTTTCATTTCAGTATGCATTTCCATAATGACTAGACGTCTTTGTTGATCCATTTTTGCCAACATACTCTATAAGCAATAAATTGTTTATGTTAGTGCCATGCTTTTTGCAAGTTTATGATGTGGTTTATGGTTTTTGTGTTTTTACTCTATCTCGCATGCTTTCTAGAATGGGAAGCAAATGGTTCAAGAAGGGGCTTTGACAGCTTTGGCATCAGTTGCTGATTCATCACAGGTTCTTTATGTAGCCAATCTTCCCTTGGATATGAAAATATGGCTTATTATACATAAGTAATCAAAATTGTATTTACAGGAGCAGTTTCAGAAATATTATGATGCCGTGATGCCTTACTTGAAAGCTATTTTGATGAATGCAAATGATAAATCTAATCGCATGCTTCGTGCCAAAGCAATGGAGTGCATTAGTTTGGTAGGAATGGCTGTTGGTAAGGAGAAGTTCAGAGAAGATGCCAAGCAGGTGACATTAATTGTTCAGTATTGCTATTTAGTTCTGATGTCCAACTTAATAATTTTCTATGCTTCCTGTTTTAATATATATATTTTTTAAAAATAATTGTTAAGCTTTTCATGTGCTATACTGACGCTATATGACTTTCTTTGTAAGTTAATGCTCTCCTATACCATCCTTGTTTTAATTTTTACATGTATGATTGTTGATGCAGTGTCTTTTAGTAGTTCACCCAATGATGTATATAAATTGTTGTTCTTTGCTTCATTTTCTTAAGGGAGCTCTTGAAGGTATGCATGACTTGCATTTTTTTTTTTCCTTACTAGGTTATGGATATCTTAATGACACTGCAACAATCTCAACTGGAAACTGATGACCCAACTGCAAGTTACATGCTACAAGTATGTTGTCGCCAATTTCTTGATGTTAAATTCATAGATCTTTTACTTATAAAGTGTAATATTATGTTGCATGTTTGAATATCTTTGCAGGCATGGGCACGGCTTTGCAAGTGCCTTGGGCAGGATTTCCTCCCATATATGAGTTTTGTCATGCCTCCTTTGCTCCAGTCTGCGCAGCTTAAGCCTGATGTCACCATTACATCAGCAGATTCTGATGCTGAAATTGATGAAGACGATGACAGGTTTATTTTCCTTCTGGTGTGAGGATTCAGGATCAACTATTTGACATGCGTGTTTCCCCTTATGATTATGATTTGTTGACGTTTCCAAATTTTTATTATTTGTCTCCCCTTGTGGATTTTAATCCCCTGTTTGAGATTTTCTTTTGCCTGCCCTTTGAAAAGAAAGGGTCTATCTGTTTCTTCTTTTTTTCAATCTTCATTTGCATGATACTATCATTGCAAAGACTCAAATGTCCTAGATCTCATATTTTCCCCTGCATGCATGCATTTTTTGTGAGGGAGAACCTATAGGGCCCTGGGTAATTTTAAGCCTTAGTTTGCAGAAGCATGTAGAGGGCCTTAGGAAAGCTAAAGTTGAGATCTTATGAAAAGGAAAAGGAGAGAAAAAATGGGGAAAAGATCATAATAAGCAGAACATGACGTTGTGCTTATTGAAATAGAAAGAGTAATGATTTTTCGATCTGAAAAACAAAGAGATGTGGACTAGATATATGTTGAAATATATCGACTGTTTTGGATACTTAGTCACTTGTGTAATTGCAGCATTGAAACAATTACTCTTGGAGATAAAAGGATAGGCATTAAGACCAGTGTCCTGGAGGAGAAAGCCACAGCTTGCAACATGCTATGTTGCTATGCTGATGAATTGAAGGAAGGATTTTTTCCTTGGATTGACCAGGTTGACTTGAAATTATTTTTTATGGAATTTTATAAGCCAAGCTTTATTTAAGCTTGATGCTAACTTTGCCAAATCATCTAGGTTGCTTTCACATTGGTCCCTCTTCTTAAATTTTATTTCCATGAAGAAGTTAGAAAGGCAGCTGTTTCAGGTTTTTTCTTAAATTCATTACATTCATATCTTACTGGCCTTGGAGAGCTTTTTATTTTGCTTTATTTTATTTTTGGGTGCCAGTCCTTATTGAAACTAATTTCACCTTTCTGCTTTGCCCATAGCTACGCCGGAACTTTTGCGTTCAGCAAAATTAGCTGTGGAGAAGGGACAATCACAAGGCCGTGATGAAACTTACATAAAACAGTTGTCTGATTACATAATACCAAATTTGTTGGAGGCCTTGCACAAGGTTACTGTCCTGCTGATTTTTATTGTCTTCGATTTCCAATTCCTAATTTTGTGTTTCTAAAAGTGTTTTCGCTGCCTTCCAGGAGCCAGAGATAGAAATTTCTGCCAGCATGTTGGATGCATTGAATGAATGCATACAGGTCTGTAGTAGCATCCATCTATCAGGATGGGTTGTTTGTACTGTTCCTTTTTTTAATAGATTTTAATTACATATAATCTCTTGTACCTGCTGTCAAGTGATAATGCAAATGCTGGAGGAATAGATGGAAATTATGGGAGGCAACTCTGTCATCATGTTTAGAAGAATATAGTTCTAATAGTATTATTTATTTCTAACTCTGGGGTATGGGGAATTATATGGATTGAAGATTAGTGTATTCTTGGGGGCTTCATCAATTCCCTGCCCATTTTGTTACTCAAACTTAAACTTATCGCAGCCGGGATTTCCTTCTCTTAGGTCTCTGCATCACTTCTAGAGGAACGGCATGTGCGGAGCATTGTTGATGAGATTAAACAGGTTATTACTGCCAGTTCATCCAGAAAACATGAAAGGGCAGAGAGGGCCAAAGAAGAGGACTTTGATGCAGAGGAAAGAGAATTCCTCAAGGAAGAAAATGAGCAAGAAGAAGAACTTTTTGATCAAGTATGTTCGATTATAGGTGTTGTCCACTTCAGTTTGATTATATAAATTTTTTAATGGAATGCTGACTTAATTCTTTTGTTGACTCTATGCCTGATCTAGGTTGGTGATTGCTTGGGAACTTTGATAAAGACATTCAAGGCATCTTTCTTGCCTTTCTTTGATGAGCTTTCCTCATATATAACACCTATGTTGGTTAGTTCCTTCATCTCCCTGTCACTGTATTTTTCTTTCTCTAGGAATAAAGTCATCCCCTTACTATTTAGGAGCCAAATGTTGTCTTGTTTATTGCCCCTTTCTGGGCTTTTACTTTCTTTGGTATTTGTTAGAATTATTTCCTCAAGGCCTTTTGGTTTGGCTGAAAATTCATACCTGCTTATCTTTTCTCTACCGTTTGATGCATTGGTTCCCTTGTTTGTTCAATCATCCCATATAATCTTGAAGAAAAAAATTGCTTGATATAAAAAGCATCAGTCTTGTTTATCATCTTTGCTGGGATTTAGTGACCAGTTAATCCAGTTTTCAAATGTTATGCATGCTTCACTACAATTCCCTTGTTTCCCCAAGGTTATTTAGCTGTCACTCAGACAGTGTGCTTAGGAAAAAAAAAAAAACCTGATGAATCAATACCAATGTCCAAAAGGGGGATAATATTAAACATTTTATTTATATGCTAGTTTGCAATTTTCCATGGTTTTTTGACAACAATTATCTTACGTGGATCTGTTTGATAGCAATTACTACAAAATTTTCAATGGGATTGTAACTTGATGTGATGGATAATTAATTGATCTAACGTTTTGAAATTGGATACAAATATCACTCGTAGCATCTGTCTATCACTTGCTAAGAGTGCCAATGTGTTGTCAGTGTCTTGGAGAATCATTTGGTCTAAAAACCTTGAGTTTTCTTCAAATGCATTTTTTTTTATTTACGTTTCTATCTCAATGTTTTCACTTCTCATCACTAAACAGGGTAAAGATAAAACCTCAGAGGAAAGGAGAATTGCCATTTGTATATTTGATGATGTTGCTGAGCACTGTCGTGAAGCTGCTCTTAAGTAAGAGTTTCACCTTTCTTTTTGTTCAAATTTGAATTGTATGAACTTTCATTTGAATAATCTTCTTTTTTGAACCTGGAATTTCTGAATTATTCTAATTCCTTAAAATTCATGCGGAAACAGATATTATGATTTTTACCTTCCATTCCTACTTGAAGCTTGCAATGATGAGTGTGCAGATGTTCGGCAGGTTTTTCCTTTGACTTGACTATTGATTCCTATTTTACACAAAGTTCCAGTATATTTTGATGGTTCTTATTCATCCAAATTGAATGCCCTTTTCAGGCAGCTGTTTATGGGGTTGGTGTTTGTGCAGAGTTTGGTGGATCTGTTTTCAAACCCTTTGTTGGAGGTTAATTGCTTAATTCTACTTTAATGTTGCCTTTTAACTTCGAGTATTGCTGTGGTAAACTTACCTTTTTCTATTGCAGAGGCACTTTCAAGGTTAGATGCTGTGATGCGGCATCCAAATGCTCTTCATTCAGATAATGTAATGGCATATGACAATGCTGTCTCAGCTTTTGGAAAAATATGCCAGTTCCACCGAGATAGTATAAATGCCACACAGGTACTTAGCATTTAGCTGCTGCCTATCTTCACTGTCTTTCAAAGTGCTGTTCCTGTTGACTTACTCTCAATTGTGAATTAGTGCTTTGGCTATTGAAAAATTCCCCACATCAATCATTCTAGAATCAAGATTCTGACTTGCTTTTGTTGGGTACTAAAAATGTGCGGGGCTGTAATCTTTTGGCTTTTGCTAAAATTTTTTTGTGGCTTCCCTGGGTACTTACCTGGTAGAAATGAAGTTCACCATAAATATCCTCTGCTTCTGTGTTTGATTTCTAGATGTGATGTTATTGAATGCTTATCTGCAGAAACCTCAAATTTTATTATATCTTTGCCTGTTTTATTGGTTTTATCATTTTTCCTTTTGTTTGGTGTCAGCTTGTTCCTGTCTGGCTAAATTGTTTGCCTATAAAGGGTGATTTGATTGAGGCCAAGGTTGTGCATGACCAACTCTGTTCCATGGTTGAAAGGTAAATTTTCGATCCAGATCTGGAGCATGTTGGCTGAATGCTATCTACCTTATGTGCTGCCCCTTTTGAAATTGATCCAGAGCATGTTTTATGCGTCTGACAGGTCAGATAAAGAACTTTTAGGTACCAACCATCAATATCTTCCCAAAATAGTTGCTGTTTTTGCTGAGGTATATCCATTATGATTTTGTGGTCATGCCTCTAGTTATTTCTGTGAGACGTTGGCGCTACTTCCTTTACCGTTTTTAAAACTTGTTTCCATTTATGGTTGGAAAGGTTTTATGTGCGGGCAATGATTTGGCAACTGAACAAACTGCAAGTCGGATGATTAATCTGTTGAGGCAGCTTCAGCAGACTTTGCCGCCTTCTACCCTCGCTTCAACTTGGTCATCCTTGCAGCCCCAGCAACAACTTGCACTGCAGTCCATCCTATCATCCTAGTCGTCTTTTTATGGTGTGTTGGCGATGGTCCCTTCTCACAAGACATATTGAAGGAAAGCTGCTGCGTCAAGTTGTTCCTTTGGCATTGGAGTGTCCTTTTGAGAATCTGCTCTGTCTGGTTCTCTGGTTCGTCTTTTTTGATTGCCGAATCCGGTTTTGGTAATGCTTCCCGGAACTTCTGAGGCATGGTTTGTCCCTCAGAGCGGTGTTGAATTGGAATTGAAATTCTTGGTATAGAATGTGAGCATCAAAGTGTTGTTCGCAAGGAATCCTTTGTCTAGAAGGAATCACCACTCACAACTTGATCCTGCCTCTGGATGGCGGGACAAGGTGTGACCCCAGCCACTCATGTAGCATTTTGTGTCTTTTTGTGAGTTTTTAACAGTTTTGGTAATTTATTTGCCCTTTGATGTCACAAACTATTTATTTGATTATTTTGTATTTATAAGCTTGTTTATAACGGTTTCTGATTTCTCTTTCCGCCCCTTTGCATTCCAATATTGCGGCCACTCCCTTTAATGTCCCAAAATAATATTTAAAAAGGACAGTTTCCGATCAAATGTGTTGCATTTGCTTTCTATCCGTTTATAATCAAATCATCGCAAACTACGTCCTCCTCTGCGGTATACATCACTTGGTTCGATGGCAATCGTACAAGTCTCTAAGTTCGAGATTCTCATATTCATGGTGAGAAGTAACCCATGACGGCAGATTTGTCCTTTTTTAAATGGATTTTCACTCAAAGTAGTGAAAAGTGTTGTTTCACGAGATGCAAAGGGCCAGTTCACAATTTTATGAGTGTACTCTTACATGTTGACTGGGCTTACACAAAATACATTTAAAACATGAAATAAGACTCCCATCATATGCAAAGGGTTAGATCAACTTTTTGCCCCGTCAATTTCTATCGAAACAGCATTTAAGGGTTCATTTATTCAAGATTAAAAATTAATTTATTTTAAAATAGTTAAGAGATTTTATAAAAGTAAATTTATTTTGTAGGGATTTTATAAAAAGCATATATTATTTTATGTTCAGTTACAATAGTAAAATAATTATTAATTAGTTATGTTTAAATTTTATGATATTTTCATTGATTTCTGTTTTATAAAAATAATTTATTATTTGAATATTTTAAAACTTTATAAAATTTTCATGTAATTTTAAAATATTCTCTCTCATTTCTCTCATTAGATTATTTTTAGAAACTACTTCAAGTAGGTTCTTAAAATAATCAAAAAATATATTTTTTAGATTCTGATTATTTTAAAAAATTTAAACAAATACCATAAAATCTCACAAAAAAATTTCTTTTATAAAGAATAAATGATTTTAAAAGAAGCTAGCTCTAAATCCCCGTATATCTTCATTTACAAATTTGTAGGCAGGAGGCAGGCAGGTAAATGTACGGCAAAGATTTTCTTAAAAACGAAATTGTTAATCATGTACTCTTGACAATTTTCAGTTCAATGATTCGATTTTGGTTCGTCATTGATATATCATATGACGCATGCAGGATCGTTAGGATCAAGATTTATTTCAATAATACTCAATGTTAACTTGAAGCATTAAACATCATTCATCTTCATATCTCTTATTTTATTGAGTACTAAAAACTAGATCCTGTATCCAAAAAGAAAAGAGAAGAAAAGAGTCAATCATCAGATTTTCTCATGAAATAAATCGATCATCACATTATAAAACAAATACAATTTCTTTTATCTTTAATCAGAAACTAAGCGTTATATATATATTTTTTGAAATAGTTAAGTTCAGACAAATTTATCTTCTTATCATTATGGTAATCAATTTTTTTTTTTTTACCAGTAACATCATGGTAACCAATGAAATCCTAATCTCTCGATCTGCTAATTAATTATTATGATTTTTAACTTGCATAAATTTAAATTTTTAAAAGATTTGGAAAGATAACAATGCCAAGTTAGATAGCCAACTTAAAGAATACGATAACACTAATGTCCTTTTCCCCATATCTCCATTCACGTCTAACATAGGATCCGTTGTGAATTTTAGGGTCACCCAATAATTAATTATTCAATTGTCACTATAAGAACTTAGAGACAAGGAAAGTTGCATGATTCGCTCAAATTGAAATATCTTAAATGTCTTTCTCAGTCGATTAGAAACTCAGACGGACAAGCTTGCTGGTGAGGGAGAATCTATGAACAGAACATAACAAACGAAATGGTCAAGTGATCATTTGCTTGGTCCACCTCAATTTCAAGCATGGTTTTGTGTCTTGGTTTAAGGGTACATATGAGGGGATGGTTTTGGGACCTCCATGTGGCTATCATTCATGCCTTCAAGTTCTCTCCTTTCAACTGTTTGACTGGGAAAAAATTGGAGGAAGATAAGACAAAGATAGGATATTTATCAATCCTCTCAAATCCTAAGTTCTTACTCTCTTTCTCTCTCTCTCTCTTCCTTCTGGAGATTTCTAGGTGGTTTGGTGATTCCATGTTCTTTGGCATGGCCTAAGGATCATTTCTCATATTGGACATTGACTAAAAGTTATTTTTAATGGCGTTTCAAGATATAAGATCGATGATTAGGTAACAGTACCTTTTTAAAAAAGAGACTTCAATTTCTATCACAAAATGTCATGATTTGAGTGAAAATTAACTAACACACATATTTATAGTTAACTGCTTGACATTAAAATATGACGGTATCAATTAGTTTTCCCAAAATGCATTGTCAAAGCTAAATTGTTGAGAGAAGAAAAGCAATGCAATTGGATTTTATATTTGGTATACATTTTAAACTGAATCTTGACTGTTTCAGACAGCAAAGCCTAGAGGGGACAGTAAATAACTTCTAGCCTGATCTGTTTACGGTAAAGGAGGCAACTGAATTTGAAGGTTAATTTTGTCTATTTCATGCAAGACATAAAAAAATGTAAGAATCTTAAGATGATGTGTTTCTGTTATATTAATACCACTTGCAAACTTGAAAGAGGGGCAACTTTATTCATCCATTTATAATATAATCCCACAACTTGCAGCAAGCAGCATGAAGAATAGCCTTCTACTACCTCATTAAAAGCTGAACTAGTTTCTGCTTATATCCCTCAAACACCATCTGTTGAACACCTTGTCATGGAAATTCACTTCCAGCAACCAAAGCAGCATGAGAAAGCAGCAGTTGTTCCAATCAGCAGAGGAGGCAAATTCAAAGGAAGGAACAAGAACAATGGCACAAACAAATTTGTAGGGGTGAGACAAAGACCTTCTGGAAGATGGGTGGCTGAGATCAAAGACACAACCCAGAAGATAAGAATGTGGCTTGGCACATTTGAGACTGCAGAAGAAGCAGCCAGGGCTTATGATGAAGCTGCCTGCCTTCTTCGAGGATCCAACACTCGCACCAACTTCATCACCCGTGTCTCCACAGATTCACCTCTCGCTTCTCGTATTCGAAATCTGCTTAAGAACAGAAAAGGAACCAAGGAACAAGATGTGGATGCTTCTTCCTCAAGAGTCAGCGCCATTAGCTCTACTAGTACAAGTACTACTGGGAGCTCAGACTTGAGCAATGGTGACAAAAGTGAGAGCACTCTTTCTAGTGGGAAAATTCAGAACACAGAGTTATTTGGTGATGGTTATAGACCAGATTTGAGCAGTTGCAGGGAAGGTCTTGATCTAGGTTCCCAATCTAATCCTTCATGGGCACTTGGACCTTTCGTTGATCTTTTTCCTTTTGCTCAAGTATTGGACGTGCCAAAGCCTGATGGTATCGCTGATACAGCTGGTACAGTTGAGTTAGAGCTTTCAGAATTTGAGAGGATGAAATTTGAAAGGCAAATATCAGCCTCTCTCTATGCAATTAATGGAGTGCATGAGTACATGGAGACTGTCCAGGACTCTAATGAAGAAGCTCTCTGGGATCTCCCACCCTTATGGTCAATGTTCTGCTAAATTCAAAGCTCTTAGTGACCTTTAATCAATCTTTCTGATGTATCTTGAATGCTCCAAATTAATACTATGATCCGCCATCTTTCATAAATAAACTCATGAATCAGGAAGAGTTCAGGATCTTGACTTGAGATAGAGTTTTGCTAGCCTCACTGCTTCATAAATATTAGCCAGAAAGCGAGTTGCATTAGCTATTTGTGAGTGCTTTGTTTTTCTCATATCTGTACCGAAATATTCTCCAATGTAAATCCTGAAGTATCTTTTGTATCTATGATTTTTAAGAATGTGTTTGGGTGAAAACTTGGTATTTTGAGCGTTAAAGTTTCTTTACAAGTTACTATCGAATCTAATTACAGTTTTCGGGCAGTTCCATCAGAATATTTTGCCTGTGAAGAAGCCAAAAGAGTTATGATCCTAACTCAAAAGGAGTGCTTCCAGATCTTCTGGGATTTAGGTTTACTATATCCGCATGTATCATGCCTTTTGATGGTCTAGATTAGCTACGCACACATTTTAAATCTCCAAATAGATTATGGCAGCTTGTAGTTATCACATATGCCAACCCCTTATGAATTGACCATCTTAAAAGTGACCAACTTATTATTATTATTTTTTTTTTTGGTAAAAAGGACTGAAGATTATGTCACTCATCATTTGTGATGATATATGTTTTGTTGCTCATATTTCAAATACGTAACTTGTATCTACCTTGTGGACCCAAAAGCTCTTTTTTAATAAAAAAAAAATGGTTGTACTTTCTGAATCCTTATCCTTCTTTTCTTCCCTTTGGCCCATGGAGGCTACATTGAGCCATATTTAGAAATATCTACAAAACAACCAAACTACATACATTCTCCTAATGAATTCATCTTAGAGTTTTTTTTTTTTTTTTAGAACAAACATCTTTGAGTTAAAAAGGACTTGAAATTGATAGGTGTGGGTTATTCCACAGCGGTTCCAAGAGTTGGCGAGTCAAGCGACAAGCATACAATTGCGTGGAAAAAAAAAATTAAAATAACACTTAAGGACTCATAACCTGTATCAACAATATTTATGGACTTTGAAAATCAAAATTTATCTCAAGGACCACAAACATAAGTTTATTCTTAAAAAATTAGTTATGTTTCATATGTTCACACCTTGATTTCCTGACCTTACAGAGATCACTTAATGAACATACTGAGTAGTGAGTTGCTTTTATGGTCTTGGAAACAAGTTTAGTTTTCAAGATGTTTAATCATGACCAATATATATAATAAAATATATAAACAGATAAGACCATTCATAGATTATACTAATAAATAGTTCATCTTGAACTATCATTTTTTTTTAAATAACAATAATGACATGTCCTAAAGCAGGGCTTGGTTCTCGCGAGAAAAAAAAAAAAAAAAAAAAAACTACTAGCTGCAAGATTTTAGCCCAAAATGGGGGACCTGTCTATGGGAATTGGTCAATTTTAAGAGATATCATAGGATACAGCATAAACACTAATATATTCATGAAAAGGCAGGCTAATCCTCATGTCCAATACAACCACAAATAAGAGGAATTTAATGTTTTTTTCCTCTCTTTATTATGTTTAGGTGAAGAAGGGGTGAGATGGTTAACTAAGTTATTTAATGTGATTTTACGGTCCAAGAAAATGCCTGATGAGTGGAGGAGAAGTACATTAATTCCTATTTATAAAAATAAAGGAGATATTCAGAATTGTACTAACTATAGAGGGATTAAACTCATGAGCCACACAATGAAATTGTGGGAGAAAGTAATTGAGCACAGGTTGAGATTGGAGACAAGTATTTCTGAGAATCAATTTGGTTTTATGCCAGGTAGATCAACTACAGAGGCGATTTATCTACTAAGGGGATTAATGGAAAAGTATCGTTGTAAAGATAAAGATCTACACATGGTTTTTATTGATTTGGAAAAAGCTTATGACCGTATACCAAGAGAAGTGCTTTGGAAAGCGTTGGAAAAAAAGGGAGTACGGATTGCTTATATTAAAGCCATACAAGATATGTATGAGGGGGTAAAAACTAGTATAAGAACGCCTAGTGGTCAAACAAAGGATTTTCCTATAAAGATTGGGCTACATCAGGGATCATCTCTGAGTCCTTATTTGTTCAACTTGATTTTAAATGTTTTGACGGAACATATTCAAGAGGAAATCCCGAAATGTATGCTCTTCGCGGATGATATAGTTCTTATAGCAGAGACAAGAGAAGAGGTTAATTGCAAACTTGAGTTATGGAGGAGGACATTGGAGTCGAAAGGTTTTCGTCTGAATAGAAGTAAGACGGAATATTTATATTGTAAATTTGATAAAGGACTATTCGAAAATAATTTGGAAGTAAAATTGGGAGATCAAATTATACCTCAAGTGGAAAAGTTTAGATATTTGGGAGCCATTATCCAAAATGATGGCTAAATCAGTGGAGATATTTCACATAGAATTCAAGCTGGGTGGTTTAATTGGAGAAAAGCTAAAGGAGTTATTTGTGACCGTAAGGTGCCTAATAAACTTAAAGGAAAGTTTTATCGTACTGCTATCAGACCGGCAATGTTATATAGTAGTGAATGCTGGGCTCTAACGGGACAGCAAGAGCATAAAGTTGGAGTAGCAGAGATGAGAATGTTACGATGGATGTGCGGACATACACGTAAAGATAAAATTCGAAATGAGCACATACGTGAAAAAGTGAGGGTGGCACCTATTGAGGAAAAAATGGTAGAAAATCGGTTGAGATGGTTTGGGCATGTACAAAGAAGACCAAGGGAGGCACCAGTGAGAAGAGTGGAACATATAACTTTGAGTCCGATTAAGAGAGGTAGAGGAAGGCCTAAGAGAACACTCTTGGAAGTTGTTGAACGTGATCTCTTAATTAATAATATTTCTAAAAGCTTAATAAATGATAGAGCACAATGGCGTCTTGCAATCCATGTAGCCGACCCCACCTAGTGGGATAAAGGCTTGTTGTTGTTGTTGTTTTATTATGTTAACATTACCTGTTGCTGCACAACCTTTGATGATGTCTAATCTAAATTCCATAATCTATGGAAGTCTGTAACCTTCTTGGCACGCCATTGATTCTGCACAGTTAGGAACAATATAAAACCAGACACCACATGTGCAGAAAAAGGGACAAACATAAAAGTGTGATCAATTTCGTCTTCTTCATGAGATTCAACATCTTAAGTTTAGCATTCAGATCCTTCTGTTCTTTCTTAATATTTCATATTTGCCACCCCTTGAAAGATTATTTAATTTCCTGCACTCGGTTAATAGTTTATCCATGCTTTTACTTCTTTTATTCTTCAGAAAATATTCAAAAATGAAGACCCTGCTTTTGTCTTTGGGTTTCTCAACCAAATGTGTATTTCCTCTCTTCAGTCTTCATATTTATGTCTGTCTACAGCTGAAAGGTAGATTTATTATACAGATTCATCATTAAGTTCGCACCATAACTTTACATATTCCCCTTTTCTCTCCTGATTAAGCATTATCATTGAAAACAATTAAAACAAGAATATAGTTGTTGAATGTGAAAACTAATTACTTACTTTTTATAGTTTTAACTCAATTAAAATTTAATTGTTGAACTTTGACAGGACACTACTCAATCCTTATAATTTTAAGCATTTACAATATTAATATTATATTTTAAAAAATAAAATTATAAAAAAGGAAATTATTTTTTCAAATTTACGAACTAATGTTTAAAAAAATTAAAGTTTAAAAATTACTTAAAATTATAAGAATTGAGTTATAATGAATTAAAATTTAAAGAATGAATTACAAACAATCAAAATATATAAATTATTTTTAATACTAAAAATAAATATGTATTTTGTTAAATTATTTCTCCCAAAAATTATATAATTTCTCCGATGCATAAGTTATCTAAATGATTAACCTTGTAACTACAAACTTACATTCTATACATGAAATCATCGAAAGATTAAAAAAATGTAAAAACGGCCACTTGGGACTATTTTTCCAAAAAATTAACAGAAGGTTGGGCATATTTTACTCTCGTAATTGTGATGGTGGACGAGTTGCTTCTCGAGTTTGCTGGTACCCTTATTTCTGTGGACGGACGTTAAGGAGACATGAGCTGATAGCGAAATTAACGAAGCAGGCGAGGCATGGAAGCTGCGAAGGTGACTGTGAAAGCCGTGGCTCTGATCGCCGGAGATAACAGCATCAGAGGAGCTCTTCAGTTTGTGCAACACCCCGATGGTCTTTTACTCTACATTTTTTGTTTCCTTTTTTCTATTGAAGCTGTTGTGATTGTTTAATCCGAAATTCAGCTAATTTTGAGTAAATTTCTGCAGGAACTACTCATGTAAAAGGGAGAATCACTGGGTTGTCCCCTGGCCTTCACGGATTCCATATTCACGCCCTCGGTGACACCACTAATGGCTGCAATTCCACTGGTTCGGAATTTTATTTCATCGAGTCATAACGAATTCGCACTCTTCTCTAGCGGAGTATCATTTATGTTTGCGAATTAGTTCCCGTGATGAATTGCTCTGAATCGCAGGCCCTCATTTCAATCCCTTCAAGAAGGACCATGGGGCGCGAACAGATGATGAGCGTCATGCTGGAGATTTGGGTAACATTGTTGCAGGCATGGATGGTATTTACCATTTTTATTTTCCACATTTATGTTGATACTCTTACTTGATTCTTTTCTTTGTGAGGAATTTATTGTATTCATTATCTTTTGTAGGGGTTGCTAATGTTTCAATCACAGACAGACAGGTAGACACTCGCCCCTGTTGTACTGATCATTTGGTTCATACTGTGTTAGTGAAATTTATATTTCACTTTAATTGGGAAAGTGCTTTAACATGGCCCTTTTCCCTTTCAACCTGCAGATACCACTAAGTGGGGTTCATTCCATACTTGGAAGGGCAGTTGTTGTGCATGCTGATCCTGACGATCTTGGCAGAGGTAAGAATCTGAAATTTGGCTCCAAATTCGCTCCATCAATGTCAATTTTTTTACTTTTCCTAGTTATATCATTTTACGATATAAGGTGCTGAAGTTGGTTATCTATTTAAGCACATTGTCCTGACTACCCTTAAAAGTTTTACATGAGAACATTAAAATAAGAATCACTATTCCTGACTGGTTCTGTTCCATTACATTCCATGTTGCATATTTCTTGGCTGTTTTCCTTTTCTTCCTCGTATTTAAGGCCCATTTTTAATCCTGTTACTGCTACAATGACAAAAGCCTTTGCTTATGAAGCATACTCGTTCATTGGTTACCTATGCATATCATACATACGAATAGAGTAGCTGTTTAACTTAGACACAATATGAGTCTCTTCTCATGTCTCAACCTGAATGCTTCATTATGAATGCATGGCACACGTTTTTCCAGCTGAAGTTGACATTCCATATTGGAAAATATAATTTACTTGTGATAGTATATTTCTATTTCTAAATTCTAATGGTTGAAAACTAATCACTGACATATATGGTTGGATATTGCTACCCAAATATTGTTTCTAATGCAGATCCTATGCAGAAAATGTGTTTAAACTATACTCGCGAGGTTGTTACCTGAAGTGACTTCAGAATGAAGTTGCGGATATCGAGATATGTCCATTTTGCAGCTATGATAATTGAAATGAATGTGGTAACTGCACATATTTGCACCTAAAAGGTCAAACAAAGCTTCAAAATCACGCCTAGGATGTGATGAAGGCGAACGAGTGTAGGCCTTTTAAAAGCAAAGCCAAAAGTTGAATTTTTATCAATAGTTGGAGTGTACAGTGCTTCTCTAGACAGTGACACTTGATATTCAAGTAAAAGCATGGCAATCATTACTTGATATACGGTCAAGGGGAGCTGGAAATTAAATGGCCGTGTAGTTTATTCTCTGGGAAGGCATATGTTGATTGCCATCTAGTGTGAATCGAATTCTTTTTCCCTGCGAAGAGCGAATATTTTGTGCATGTATTACTCGGGTTAAAAATAATCTACATGCTCAATTATATTTCAGCATTTCAGGTTAAGACAGAAGTCCAATTTACCATGTGTTTTCCCTCAAATTGACCTATTAGTATTTACTTTTCATTAAGGTACAAGGTTGTGAAGCACATTTGATCAATTCTCTGCTATTCATTCCACCAAATAAAGAAACGCAGGCGCAACTTTTAGGTGTTTGCCACCAAGTTTCTCAATAACTTCATGACAAATAATGGCTTTAGGTCGGTATCAAATGAATGGGTCTATCACAAAAATTCTTCCATGTGATAGATTTTATTCGAGAACCTAATAATAAATACTTACGAAACTAGGGATAAATCTAGTACTGCTCTAATACCATATCTAAATTCTAATGAGTAGTACCTAGTGTCATGTACCTATTTTCAGACTGTCTTAAATTTTCCACTTGGTTTAATGTGCTTGCCACTGGGTTTTTTTTTTTTTTTTTAAGACCTGGCTGAACTGCTTATGAAACTGTTGATTTTGCGTATCTTTTGTTGAAACAGGTGGCCATGAACTAAGCAAGACCACTGGTAATGCTGGTGCAAGAGTAGGATGCGGTAATACTTCTCTTCTGTGCAATGAAACACACAAAAACCAATCATTTTTGCTTTAAACTAAACCAAACATTGCTTCTCCATTTTTGGGAAAATTTTGTCATTTTTCCTTTTTCTTAATCTCTTTATTAACTAGCCATTTAATAAAAATTCAAAACCTATATAAAAACAAGATTCTCTTTCAATATTTATTTATTATTAAATGAATTACTGTTTATTTAATACTGTTTTTAATCTAACAAATTATACGTTCTTCGAATCATAGTTTTATTTGAAAAATTACATGGGGTTTTCAACTTTACGGCACATCAATTTTAGCCTTTGAATTAGGGGACATCAAAACGGAAGAATTTACCATATCTGTGCGAGGTTTGGTTTGGTTTAATAATGTCTCCAGTGTACTCTGCGTGTTGGTTGAAGGCTGACCATAGTAAATTGTGGAGCAGGTATCATTGGCCTCCAATCATCTGTTTAAGTCTTTAAGATGCCTCGGCTGCAGATAGTTGACGATCCATAAATGCTATATACGCAAACATTGGCCATTAGTTTTCTCGTCAGTAGTGGTCATGCTACCACTTCGTTACTACTTTCTGAGCTTGTGCGATGACCGTTAGAACTTAGAAGCATGCTCTCTTCGATGCATGTTGGAGATTTTCAACCTGATGGAAGAACATTGTGTTATCCCCATTATATGCTTTTGATTGGGTCTTCTGTAATAGGGTTACCATTTTTATATGAAAAAATTACTGTGTTGTAAATTGATAGTGAACATATCCCTAAAAGATATAACTCAGCGCAAGTTTCATCCTTAGTAAAAGCCTTAGTTACACAATCAAGTATGCCAATTTTTTCTGGCCAACTAGTGAAATAAGGTGAGTATATCTAACTAATACAAATCCGCAAGATTAATGCTAGGAACAGTGGTCGTCATCTGATCGTAGGCATGTCATATTGTAATAATACTTCACCTCAAGGGTTGAGGTTGAATGGCATGCAAATTTTATCTAGCTTTAACACCATGCTCCGATCCCTCAGCGAGCTGAAATAACACTTTCCTTAGAAGAATAGCGTGTGCAACTTTATTTACAGCGGACTGAAGCTCTTCATCCAAAACTAGATACGAAACACTGCAACTAACCGAGAGACAAGACACAAAAATATTGCAATACAACGGTCCTATTGTTGATTTCAAACTGAACACTAGCCACGACACACCCAGCATGATAATCAGTGCAAGGTAGACAATAATTAACAAGATCATTGGTTGATGCGTCAGTGTCGGTGCCCAGAAGCCAATGTAAGAGTGAAATTAAGGTAGCTCTATCCTCTCAACCAGGTGTTTCTGTAGGATGAATTGTCTCGCAGAGAGGCATCATGGGGCTTGTATTCCATGACATAGTTATGGGGAAGCTTTAAGTGACGTTTAATTGAATCCCTCAGAGCCATCACGGCCTAGATTGAGAAAATTAAGAATATTATAAATAAAATCGAGTCATTTCGCATGCACGTGCAAACAGACACGGAGAACCAGTGATAATGCTAACCTGATGATCAGATGCGTTGCGGTTCCAGACACTCAATATATCCTCATTGAAACGAATGCTTAGTACTGCACCACATATGTTATCTCCATAATCGAGTTGGTCACCAACTAAGGCAAGAACCTGCACGGTCAAGTATGTCTCAAAATTTCCAGTAACCAATTTTCATCCCTAGACGACAGTATTTTGTTGTTATGAAGCCAGAAGATGAACTCTTAATGATAATAAATGAGGACAGAACATGATTGACATATAACTGAGCAAGAGAGACTTCTGGTGTGATTAGGTCTGTCTATAACTGGCCATCATATATAAAATTAAAAGGCATTTGACGGGGACAACTTTGAAAGCAAGAATTCGAATAAACAGAATCAAGAATTTATTCAACCACATATGTAGAATCTTATTGACTGAAATGCTCTCGTACATATATATATATATATATATATTTTACAGTAAAATTCACAGAATAAACATTGTTCAATCAGGCACATTTTAAAAGCCTCTCCGTCTCTAACTTCTAATAATAAAATAGTTAAACAAGAGTTATTAATCAAACGAGCCAGTTGTATTCTAAACAGTCAACCACCAAACCAAAATATTTAAAGAACTTTTCTGCCACATGAGAAAGAGCTAACCCCACGCAACACTCTTTCCAACTCGTTTTTAAAAATCTTTTCGGAGACTTGAGATCTATTACATACTCCTACAATGTTTCTCCAAGAAGCCAGAGGATACATAGGCAACCAAACCAATCAGCATCATGCCCTGGTGTTTCCAAAAGGTTAAGAATGTATGATTAATTCTACAGTAAGTCCCAATACGCTCATTAGCTGGTACAGATTTACTCTCATATTGCAGTTGAGGCCAGACTCAAAATCCATGTAAAAAAATGTAAGCAGGCTCTTTCTTTTTGGTTGTGCACATATCTCCTCCTATTGGAAGCCATTTTATTCAAGACACGATTGACCATTAAATATAAATACTTCTCTCAATGGAGACTTGGACTTTGGCTCACCATATTATAAGGAACTAACCCCTTCAATGAGACTTAACATTTGTTGGTTCTGTAAGTAGGTTTAAATGTTCTCGGTTGTCTTTTTCTAAATCTATGTTGCAAGCAACAGAAGATTGAGATATCTTCATGTGAAATTAGCATTTTTCATGTGAATTTTTTTTCCCTTTTGGTCAAATCAGGAATGATTAGATAACCACCTAACGATCGCACAAGAATCCATGCAAGAAACTTGGGACCTATTGGTCCAATGAGAAGCCCACATAACCCTAATGCAGACACGTTTGACTACAACTAGAGGAACATGAATAGGGAAACCAAGAGACAATTTTCACAACACAAATAAACAAGGAAACGTCTTCACCTCCAGCAATGGTGAAAATAAGACATATTGAAATCCATAAACCAATTAAAATACAAGAATGATGTAACAGCAAATTTCAATAACCACTTTAAATTATTTTAAATGCTGGCATTAACTAATCATTATTAGTAATGAACTGTTCACCAAGTTGACAAGACATTATATTTATCTGGGGGGAAAAAAAAGGCAGTCAGACGTTCCGCAGGAAAAAGATAGAGAGAAAAAGACTTAAAATACATAAATAATTTGATTTACCAAGTCCTCCCAAAAACGGCCTGAGACAACCTTTTTGAATCGTATGATCCACTTACCACCATTACAATTAGCAGGGTCCTGAAAAGAAAAAATAACCCAGCATGTCATTGCAAATTAAAACTGTTATAATGTTGAAAATATCAGAACAGCTCAGACATTTCCAAATTCCAATCAATCAGGGGGAAAAAACTCCAAGGTCAGGATTTTGAATGCCTACTACCTCCCACAGAGGGCGAATTCCTTCCTTAAAAAGATGCAAATCTGTTGGAATTGGCAAGGAGGAAGGGCGAGCTAGATGGCAATAGCAAACCCAAAAACCTTCAACCTATTAATATGCAACAATAAAGAATCAGGAAAGCGCCGACGAATGAAAACTTGCAATGAGGCAAGTATTTCAATTCGCGTAGTTTGACTCTTGCAAGCGAAAGGATCTTACCGTACTGAACTCAACAATTCTCTTTATGTTGTCTTCGTATGATGTCTGATTTCGAACTCCAGGTGTTCGGCGGGTATACCAAAATACAAACTTGTGCTGCTCAAAGACATTACCGACACAAAATCAATAAATGGTTCGGTCAAATTGCGCAAAAGCCTTTGAGTTCGAAGGAAATTAGAGAACATCAGCAATGCATCCTCTCATGTAAAGAGTAATTATTTTGCTTTCGAATCAAATAGAAAGTCCCAACTCCCAAGTTCAGGATATAATTGAAATAAACATAAATTGAGCTCAAAAATGAAAATGAAAATGCTGGTCACAAAAACCGCTCAGCAATGTTCTCTCGACTCAAAATTATCCAAAAAAATAATCAACAATAAAAACAAATATTCAAGTGCAGCTGGCCTTGGACCGTTTATGATTGCCAAGATCCAGAGAGGATAATAACACAAACAGTCATTTAAACAGAAAATAGGGGGAGAAACCTTCAGGGGATGAAGACCGGCTTTGAGGTCACGGGCCTGTCGTTCTTCAGCCTCCTTATCAACAGTATCGTTGCCATCGGAAGCCAAAGGAGGCGAAGAATCTATGATTTGCTCGGGGTCGGTGTTGTTGGAGTTAGCATAGGAAGTCTTGTTGCTGATCTCTAATTCTCTCTTCTCGGCTGCCATATCCGTTAACCCTAATTCCTTTTACCTTTGTGATCAATGTTCACAGCGCTTTGGAAGATCAGAGACAGAGAATGAGCGGAAGAAGGCGCCTTCTTCCTTCGCGCTTCCGGTTAGGGCTTGGCACTACGTTCTCTTTTTTATTTTCATTATTATTTTTATTTTTGGTCCAAGTCAGCTTAACGCCTCAAGCCATTACCGTAGAGCATTTAGCAAAGAAGGAAAACCGACCCTCCCTATCTGTACTCTACAGTAATATACTTCTTTAATCTCATTTACAAATTATTTTTAATATATTTCACTAATATTAAAAAAAATTCAAAATTTATTAACTCTGTTTTTAATAAGTTACTTTTATCTATTAAATATACATATTTTAATAATATATTTTCTCTCCCTAATATTTTATGTAGGGTAAGAGAGGAAATTTTTGATAAAAATTAATAATATGATTTATAAAAAATTAAAAAAAAAATTTATCTCTGCTTTATAAATAGAATTGAAAAAATTTTTTTTTCTTTATATTATAAATAGGTTTAAAGGAAGTATTGTATATAATTTATAAACAAAAAAAAAATGAATCACATCCCTGTTCATAAATGAATGGTATAATTTTTTTATTGTCCTCATGTTAAAAGCAATTTGTGGGGAATTAATTATAAACATATTTTTCAATAAAAAAATTGAATAGTGATCGGTCTTGTTATAAAGAGTTAATCTTTTTTATCAGACTCAATTATTATTGGTAAGTAGTATAATTTTAATTTCTTCATGTGCATGAGACCTCAAGTTGGAAAATACATTCAAAAACATTTATCAACTGCATAGATTTTCAATAGCGGGGATTGCATTTAATCGCACCTTCCAAGAGAAGAAATCTAATTTTATTTGGGCGTTTACTTGATTGATTTCCAAAGTCCTCTGGCTTGGAGCAAAGTCTTTCGTAAAAAAAAAAAAAATCTGAATAGTCTTTAATCATAAGAACAAAAATAGACAGTATATTTTTTTAATAAAAATAAAATATATATCTGGACTCTTTTTGTTTTTTGGCCCAAAATATCTGAACTTGGTGTCGTACAAAACTACTAATAGATATCCACCAAACCATCCTTCTAGATTTTATTTATTTATTTATTTGCCGATTAAACTTAGTGTTTTTCTTTTGCTATTTTCTTGAGTAAATTTTTTTTTTTTGGTTTGCCTCAATGGAGAAAATTTTTCAATGCGTGAAATGAAACTCATGCCAATCAAGACTTATAATATATATGATTTACTTAAACAAGATTTTCTTAGGGACTGCAAAATTTTAAGGAGCATGGAATATCATATAGCATCTCTCACCTAATCAGGGTAGTTTTTACTTTTTTTTGCCCCCACCGGTGTAAATAAGAGAACACAAAATCTTGTGGTCCTCAAAATAAAAATAAGTTCACTTATGTCAAAATATTATTTAATCGACTTGGATCAACATAAAATATGAAATTTATGAATGTTGCATTATTTATAAAGCACAGGACGAAAAATTACACAAAAAGAAAAAAAGAAGAAGAAAAAAGAGGGCGCCTCTTGTGTACGCACGCGCACACGAGGCAGGGAGGGGGAGGAGACAGCGATTTTTATGACAGTGAGAGCATGGCGATAATATGGAAAGCGCTATTTGAGCTGGAAAAGTAGGTTCCCTTGGACCCTCTGGTTGGGATCGGCGAACCAATCCAACGATTGAACCCACTCCAGCAATACCCACCCACCACCTCCACCTCCATTTTCAGACCCAGCGTGACTCCAGGCAGAAGAGACAAGATAGCACCAGAAAGATTTTCGGGAGACCAAATTCAGCTCATCACCAAGACCCCTTTGTTGTCTTTTAGCTCTGCGATTTGCGTCCCTGTCTTCACGATGGCCGCCTCGATCCTTCTCCTTTACATGACGGCTTTTTCTTTGCTACAGTATGCATCATCCTCGTCTTTGTGTCATCGCGACTCTGCTTTATTTCTTTATACTCTTAAATCCCAATGCCCTCTGTTGATCTCGCCAAATCCTCCTCTTCAGGTATATGTTTATTGACTTTCTTTTTCATTTTTCTTTTTAATTTTTCAGTAAATTTCCCTAATTGATTTCCAATTTGTCTTTGCTTGCGTGCTTCTCACTCTCTCTTTTTCCTTTGTTGTTCTTATTCATACGTGATTTTCATTTCGGGAATTGATTTTTTTTTTAAGCGGATTTATTTTATTCGTTGACATTTTAACGGCTCTATTCCTAGGTACTTTCATTTACTTAAGCCAAGGCTATTATAAAATGGAATTTAATTCATGGGACTCCGTTCCAAGAGCCAGGCCATTATTTCATAGAGTGAAATTGGGGGATCAGAATACTAGATGGGCATGTCTGATTGCAAATAGCAGAGAACTCTTTGTGGGCATTTTGAATTTGTCACGGTTTAGATAGAAAGATGATAAATTGATACTAAGTGTTGATGAAGCGCTTATTGGAGCACTTGCCTCTTCCGTTTGCTTGGACTCTACTGCGTTCGGCCTTCTAACTTGACGTATACGATTCTCGCGTCTTGGACATAAAAGGTTTCTATTTAGCAGTTAGCATTGTGTAGAGGGAAAACCATTCGCAAACATGGGCTCAAATAAATGGATTTTATTTGCGGTTCTAGCTAAACATATATAATTACAGGGACGCGGTTTGTGAGATCATGTAGCATCAAACCTGGGCTTAGCAAGTTAGTTACTAGTCTGAGACGTTATAGTTGCTAGTTTAAGATTTCCACCTGACTGTCCCCTTCATGAGTGATGAGCTGGGCTTTTAACCAGAAATCTATAATTCTTATTTAATTTTATCTTCTTTTTTAAGAAGAAGAAGAAGAAGAATATATATACTCAATTCTTATTAATTGTAGTTGACTGAGAATTAGTTTATTATACTCACTGGGCAGAGTGTATTCTGTTCCTTTGTGAGAAATAAGCAGGCCAATACTTTGCAATCGTGTTTTTCTAGGTGAGAATTCTCCCAAGGTTTCTTTGTTAATTGGGGGAAGAATCTATAGAATACCAAAGTTTTTAAAGAACTCACCTAAAGATAATTGGATTCAATTAAACAAAGTGTTGTCACGAATAAGAATCAGATGTTATTGATATAATGAAGAAATATGCGTGTGTGATATCCTATATTATCATTTAGAGAATATAAAGTTAACAGTAACAATGTTTTAAATCCTTTCCTCATTCTAATGTATACCCTATTAGTTGACCCATATCAATCAAGCCCTTTATATTACAAGTGCAAGTTTGAATAACGTTTATGACATTTATTTGTTGAACTTTTGTAACATATCAGTCATCAACTTGAAATCTTGATGCACATGTAGTAGTAAGATCTAGTCCAAGATTCATTTAGTATTTTTTATGGAGAAATTGCTAGAGAAAAATGGAAGAGTAAAACAGAGGAAAGGAGTGAGCGAATCCAAGAAATTTGGCCACATTAACTGCATGTTAAACTGTGATGTTCCCATAAGAAAATTATGGCAACATACAAAAAGAGAGGCATTGCAAAAGTAAGCTTTGTAATTGTGAGGAGTTCACTCCACTACACCTTTTGCACCTTGGAACGTCATAAACTGCCCACTGTTTCAAAACTTAGCCTCGTTATATCTTTCAAGACCTTTGGGGGTAGTTTCTGTTTGGCTCAGGTTTAGAACTGTATAAATCTTATTTGTCTAAAATATGGCTGTGTCCTAGTTTAGTATATAATATTGTTTGGTAGTTTGCTGAACCTATTTTGATGAGGAACACCTTTTAAACTTGTCATGAGAAACTGCTCCAATGTGATACTACACATCAAGGTTTACCCAATGACCACAAACAGGTATTTTGGTGAGACGGGAAGCCACCAATCGATTGTTTCCACGCTAACCTTCCACATAATTTTGCAAGTCATCATTGTGAAGGGTCAACAAAGCTACAAAATGTAATTGTATTCGTCTTATTGTGATTAGTAATTGTATTCATCTTATTGAATGCAGTTATTCTAACAAAAGAATTTATCTAAAAAGGATTACAGTTTTCTTAACAGACTTGTCGAGATCAAATCTCTTATAGATAGGAGAATGAGTCAGAAACAAAAGTTAGGGCTCATAAGAGACTATGTCAAGTAAATAAACTGGGGATTTAATTAACCGATTTCTTTATCACCCAGATTTGAAAAGTAGAAAACTTAATGAAGGATCGGGTCCCTACATGCATCTACAAATTTGGATGGGAGAATCAAGCAGAGAGAGACAGAGAGAGGGAAATAAAAACAGCAAAAGAACTCTAAGGGAATAAAGAAAAAACTTCTTAATCAAATGTCCTCGGCTTGGTAAAAGGGCCTAACTCTAAACCCAAACACACTAATGGTCCAAGCGTCTAAAAGAAACATTATGCTTGCAAGGTAAACTCTTAATTTAATGAAAATTATACACACATTATTTAAAGCCGTAATGAATTAATCTCACAGGAAAATGGCTTATAAGTTTGCCCATTTGTGGACACCTGACTCCCAATGTCCCAAGTCCAAATGTTGTTCATTCTGGTACTTAAATTAATTAACACCATACTTGAGATGTTTTATCTAAGCTGGAGTTCATTCATGGGTCATATTTAGGCAACCTCATCGTGCCAAAAAGTTTAGGGTCTTGAAATTTCTCTTGGTGATTCTGTTTGTTCTTATGAAAAAATTGGCCTCATCCAAGATCCCTGAATATCTAGAACTATGATTTTCCGCTTTACTGTCCTTCATAAGTGGATTTTCCTCTGCCTTTGATTCTATTTTTTCAATTATACTTATCCCAACTGCAGATTTGGATTAGGTGTATTTAATTTGTTACTTCAATTTGTTCAGGTAGACGGGAGTTATGTAGAAGGCATTTTGCCTGGAAAGCAGAGCATCGGATATATTTCTGTACTTTTTTATGCTTCTTGGTGCCCATTTTCGCAGAATGTGCTTCCTAAAATTGAAACTCTTAGTTCCATATATCCTCAAGTGGAGCATTTGGTAGTTGAGCAGTCATTGACCTTGCCAAGGTTTTGAAACTCTCCCTTCATGTAATCTTGATCTTCTGTGCTACTATGAATTCTTCTTCTTTTTTTTTTAGCTATATGCTAAGTCTGTAATTTGCAGATGGTATTCAAATAGCAGTTATTAGTTCATGCTTCTTTTAGCAAACGCAGTTCCCTTTTGACTAGTCTAATGTCCTGAAATAATGTTAGATTCTCTTCTGTGCTACTTTGTCTTTCTTCTTCTTAAACATTGAAACTTGAGATTTGGCAGAAATTACGTCTAGTTACATGATAACCTTTATAAATGTTGCTTATTTTTTATGTATGTTCATGTGTGTTTTTGCTCTGCAGTGTATTTTCAAGATATGGAATCCATAGCATGCCAGCTATATTACTGGTGAATCAAACATCAATGATTAGATATCATGGTCCAAAAGATCTTCTCTCCCTCATACAATTTTATGAGAGAAACACAGGTAATCCTAATCTAGGCACGCATGCAAGTTTCCAATGACTGCCATTTCTCCCTGCTTTGGACTTGATAGCTTTGGTAATTGGTAAATTTGGCACCCCAGACGGCTGGGAATGCAACATGTTTTAGATTTCTTGAATCTACATAGACAAAAAAATGTGCTTAGAATATTAACTTGCCAACAGTCTGAGAAACTATAGAAACTGCTAGTATCATGTAAGCAAATATCTCACTTGATCTGTCTGCCTGCCCATTCTGTGTCAGGATTTCAACCAAATCAGTACTATGAGACGACCAAGAGAACAGCTTGAGTAGTGAGAAAAAATCAACTATGAAGTCGCCGATCAGTTCGTCACCAAAGAAATATATAGCAGGGAACCCTACCTGGTTTTT
>NW_026555398.1:0-87088 GCF_029017545.1 Prosopis cineraria
GGTAAATGCCTTACTGTGCTTCTATTATTAATGAGGCTAATGGAAGCTTGTAAATGCTTTATAGCTTGATTAAGCTACTTATCATAACTATGGCATGTCCTAAAGTTGGATTTGTGGCAAACCAGAGATGCATTAGAGTAATAAATGGGGATTTGCGAGTTTATGCTCTTACCTACAGGGCTTAAATAAGTCATTAGAACGTATAAGCTAGGGGATATTGACTATGGCCCTAATGGAGGGTTTGGGATTAAATCTTGATTAAAAAATTGACCATGGTTGGTCATAATTAGTCTTTAATGGCAATTTATGTGCTTGTTATAGCGTACTAGTTTGTTGGATTGCTTGCATTTTGTCGAAGACTCCTTGGGTGTTAAAGTATATACTTTGTTTTGTAAGCCAAAGGTTGAGGTAATCGAGAATGAATTTTTTCATATATGTGTGTTGTTCATAAATTTAAAATGGGTTTAAGTGTGGCATGATAATGAATGATTAATGAATAGCTATGCAGAAAGTTAAAGGTTTTGAGTTGTGGCACTTGATGATGAGACTAAGGTCTACAAAGCTATTTGTTGATAATATGGCATGAGGAGTTAAACAAGTATGTCAATGCATAAATATATGTGCACACTTTGGAAGAATATGGTAAGTCGAGAATAAAGTTGCTTGCATGAATCATAGGGGTAATGCCCTCTTTCTAATGCATTGAACTTGATGTGTTGTTTTGTTGTCTTGAACTGATTATGTATAGTGGCATGTCCATGAATGCTTGGATTGAATTTTATGGAGCATGATGAGGTGAATTTTGAGAATAGACAAGTGGTATATTGCTATGTTTAGCATACACAAGTGTACACATACATGAGAATTTCATGAAGCATTACTTCTTTTACATGATCATTGATGGGAGGGAGTTCACTCAAGAGAGTATAGGGCGATATGATAAAATTCCACGTGATGTGGCCCTACTAAGAGTTGCACATAGTGGTTGGCATGTGATGTACTAAAAGTGTTTAGTATTGTTAATATCCCTTCAGGAACATGGGCTAGCACGATACTTAGCGTCACCAGTCTTATGTGGGATGGTATAGGTTGAGTAATTAGGACATCCTTTGATTTAGAGAAGGGAGATCTATGATCCTAGAGTGAGTGTGGAAACTTTGGCGGGTAAATCCTTATAACTAGAGAGCATGGTTATTTGTCACACAGGTTAACCCTATATCTATAATAACTCATGAATTCTATCAAGAGGTATAAGAAGAGTAATAAAATGGGATACATGATCATACTCATTACATATTGTTCACATACAGTTTTAGTAATTAATGATATGAGAATGAAAGCAGGTGATATTGTATGCTATACTTGTTACTCATGTATGTGTTTGAACCATGTATCCTTGTTACTAAGATATCATATTTTTATTCTTTCTATATATTGAATTCTTTTAGGGAACCATCGCAGGTGAGGCCGACAGAGAAGATGATAAAGCTAAAGACAACTTGTAATGTATTTACCTTTTCCTTTGTATAAGTTGAGTATAATATTGACAACTTAAGGGTATTTTGCTTATTAAGTCATTGGTATATTTGAGCTAATGCCTCTAGCATGTTAGGGTTGCATTTGCATTTGTATCACTTAATTGTTTGAGAATTTGGAAAAAAAACTTGTTTATCATCCTAGGTGTCTAATTTCCCTTATGATGTCAAATGATGGTGGATTTGAAGTCTTTAGCTAGCTTATTCAATCAACTTCATATGAATGTTAAGATCACCTTACTTAGAAGTCCAACTGGAGCTAAGCTCTTCAAAAGTTTGTCTAAAGCTGTCATACCTATGATGATATGAGTATATGTTGCGGCGGAATGTTCATGGCTGTGACAGACATGGTTGAGTGTGCTAGTTGCAATAGGATGTTGTATTTGACCACAACGAGTGGCCTTCGTGCTACAAGCTGTGGTGGACACACTTTGGTTGTGGTAAATTAGCCTAATGTTGCAAAATAAACTTTTTGACCCTATTTAACTTGGTTTAATACTCATTTATTTCCATATATGCTTCAATCCATTGCACTTGGATTTTAAGTGTTTTTAAAGGACCTTAATTACTTGTTTCTGAATTTAAGTTATTCTAGGATCCCAATTGCTTAAGTGGTTTAAGATTAATCTTTGAATTTTCAAATAGCCAAGTTTTCATTTTATCATCATTTGATATCTTTCTTAATTCTATTTATTGGTCCTAAGCTTGTATTGTTTAGTTCTTGATTAATGTTCTTGGACTTACGGGGTTATGCCCAGCCTTACCTTGCCCCCGTGCATCCTTAATATTTGGTAAAATAATAAATGTAAGAAAATGAAAAATAATTAAATGTCAAATGCTTAAATACCCTTAAGTCAAATAGGGTCCAAATTAAATCTACTCCCCCTTGCCCTTTTTTTCTGGATCCATCCCCTGTTATTTAACAGAAAAAGAAATAGTGCTTACACAGTTTTAAATTTTTAATATACTGAATTACAATATATTCCCTAGGATTGTAGGTTGATCCATTTTATATTTGAGATTTTTTTAGATTGGTCTTTTTGGTTAGGGCTTGTTAGACGCATAACTATTTGTCCAAAAAAAAAAGGGGGGACTCATAACTAACTTTTTTGAGCAAAGAAGAGAACCAGATTCAAACCTTATGCGGTTAGGCTATATAAATGTCAACAAAAGAAAACGATTCTCGAACGCAGTTGTCAAGATTAATTTAATTAAAGAGTGTGAACTTTATATTGGGAAATAATATATTATTCATAAAAAAAAAGTAAACGTTGAATAGTTAAATATTGTGGAGTAAACATACGGTACAAGTATATTAATAAACTTCAGTACCATCTTAAGCATAGAAAGAATATTCTTCCCCCCTTTATACTTTTCTTTATCATCTTAAACGTAGTTAAAGATTGAAAATTTATTTTTAAAAATTAAAAAAAGGCTCCAATAACAAAGGAACGAATATGAATGAACCATGCCTGTGAATTGAAAATTGAAAAATCTTGATTTGAATATTAAGAAAGAAGACTGGCGAATGTGTTTGTTGGGTTGCAAAACTTGACTCGCAATGCGTAAGGGTGTGTTTGGATTTTAATTAAAAAAATTAATTAGAAAAAAAATTAATTATTAAAATGTGATAGTATTTGGATAAATTTTCAACAATTGATTATTATATTAATTTTTTAAAATGAAATAAATTTTAACTTGTTCTAAATGAAGTTTTAAAAATTAAATGGAGTTTGAAAAATTGGGAGTGTTTGAATAAAATTTTTAAAATCATGATTTTAAACCTAAAATTGATTCTAAAAGGGTATCCAACAGGTCCTGTCTCATTTATTTATATTCAATTCAATGTATTCTTTTATTATTTTTTTATTTTATTATTAAGAGGGGCTAAAAAGCCAGGAAGATTACAAGGAGACGTGTCGTGATAGTTCACACTGTGTCATGGAATATATAAATTGGTGGTTTTAGATTAAAGACAACAAAAAATATTCTGTCACAGAAACTTCGTAAGTGACAACGTTAACTCAAGGGAAAATTTACTATAAACCCTTCTTGAGATTGAAATTATATTAAATGACCAAAAGACCAAGATGCAAGCTGATAGCAATGAAATTCTAAACTTGTGTACTTTCATCCTGGTACTTTAATCCTGCAGCATAATTTTTGATTCCAATAAAGGATTTACTAGCAATTTTACTTATATCAAAGTGTTGTACGTAATCATTGACCGTCTGTGTGTTCGTGTATGTATATATAATAATATTTTGATTCCATAATTTGTTTTCAAATCAAAATAGTCCCTGCATGCACACTTTTAATTTGTCTAATTAATTCCGGTAGAAATAAAATTAATCCCTTTGAAAATTACTTCCATGGTTCAAAGTAAGATATTGAAAACACAACTAAGTCATTTAATTGGGAAAAATACTGATTTAAAAGTTAATAATTAAAGTTATAATTAAAATCATAATCAAACTGTTCATAAATAAAATATTTTTTAAATATAAATATTGATTTAATAATTTACTAATTCAAACCAATGAGTTAGCCAGAATTTTTATTATGGCCCTTTTATTGGCTCCAAGTTCACCCACGTGTCAACTGTAAATGGCTCCTATTGGTGAGAAAGACATAAATAGAATGAACATAAGTATAAGAAAAATATGTTTAGCACTTGTATGAACGTAAAAGGATCATTTAAAAAAAAAAAAAGACAACAAACATACCTCTTATTTTACTAGATAAAGTTTGCTATATGAATTACATAATATTATTGTATTATAATATCAACGATCAATTTTTAAATATATTATTAATTGAAATATCATTCAATAATTTTATTAAGTGTTGTTTTTTTGTTTTCACTATCTCTCTTTAAATGATTCTTTTTATTTTTTAATTTTTGTGGGGTCAAACACTCCTTAAAATGATTCAAGGCTATAGATTTTTGTTTTTATTGTCCTTGTCGTGCCAAACACGGCATTCTTCCCACAAAAAAAAAAAACACTATTTAAACTGAATTTTTTTTTTTTTTTTAAATTAAGAATATTTTTTGGGTCAATGGAAAATTAAGATGGTTTAAACACTCGATTTCTTTTCGTTTTTCTTTTTTGGTTGGTTTTCTAAAATATCCTCTTAGCCAGAAACCATGAGCCTAAACACTTGATTTCTGTTCCCACCTCATCTCACCATGGAGTCATAGACAAGTTTTATACGCATCACTAGATGGCCAAGTATCCCTGCTAACACTAATCGGTGTTGTTTAGAAAGGAGAAATAACATATGGATTCCCTGAGAAAAGCCAATTTCACTTGCCCCATAAAAAAAATTCATTTGTCCCCCCGAAAAATAATTTTGTTGTTTAACCCCATTATTATCTGTTATATTGATTGTATAAAATATATAGTTTCTCTAGTAATCAATTTTTAATATGATTTATTTTTATGTTAATTATATATAGATTATATATTATTTAAAACTATGTTTTTTTATAAAATATGTATATTTATAGTACTAAGAATAAAATTTACTATCCTTAGATAATTTTTCTAAACCATCACTACAGCATACCTTTATCATGAGCTTGTTGTTTAATGTTAAAAAATAACTAATTTTCATGGTTTAAAATTTTATAAAATGAGATTTATTTTATAGGGCTTTTATAAAAAGAAGATATTTTTATGTAATAATAAAAATAATTAGTTTTATTTTTATTTAATTAATTTTATATTTTATGTTTATCTTCATAAACCTTTGTTTATAAAAACTAATTTATTGTTTAATTGTTTTAAAATTTTATAATATATTGCATAGTTTCACATTTTGATGACATTCTCCCTATCATATTATTTTTAGAAGCTATTAAAATAGTTTCTAAAAATAGCTTCTAAAAAGAAAAAATATTTTTTTGGATTATAATTATTTTTAAAAATTTAAACAATTATCCTAATATTAAAAAATAGCTTTTTTAAATAAATAATTAGCTATTCTTCATTAAAAAATAACTTAAACAAATGGCCCTAAATGAGTGATCTCCATATCAACTTTCAAATCATACAAAAAAATTTTCAAGGACCATTTTTTTCATTCTTTCTATAACTTTAATTATTTTCCTTCCTTTCAACCCAAGAAGTCATTTTGTCCAAAAACTACACCAACGTGCTACATCGTACATTTTTCTCATTTTACACAAACCAAACCATGGAATCCTTCATATTGCTTTCACAAGCTTTGACATTTACCGTACGAAATGAATAATTCTTCATGCTTTAATTCTTAATATTCTTTCAAGGATTTGTTATCTCAATTCACAATCCTTGCTTTGGGTTAGACTAAGCTAATTCATCATACCCCACCGATCAATTCAAATCACATGCAATAATGCTCAATAAGGTATAATGCTAGCTTTTTTTTTTTTATTGGAATCATAATAAAGTACAATGCTATCATTTAACGGCATGCAGCTTTTACCTCAAACTAGAAGATAATAAATTAAAGTTCATAGAAAAAGAAAAAAGAAAACTACAAGCTTAAGAAGAAAAAGTTTGCATCAATTCATCTTTCCAATCAACATCATTAAAAGAATAGAATTATTACATGTATATTTCTTTTAAGTTCACCAAAAAACAAACAGAAAAGAAAAGGGAATTGCGCGCGCGCGCGCACACATATATATATTTGAGATCACTGGTTTATTTCTTTTAATTATTTAATTTCTACTTTGGTCGTCCTCTATACCCTCAATCATCTGCGGGATTTGATCATATGTTACTTTCACAACTTTAATAATTATCTTGCCACCATCTTTTGGTATTATATTTCTCAATATGTAATTGGTAATATTTGTTTATAGAGGCCGGTGTGACTGAAATTGATATACACGTAATCAAAGAGGACGAAGCCTTAAGAAAAGCACAACGGATGGGAGAAATACTTAAGGAAACTTGATTTATCATATTATTTATAGGCTCTTCAATTAAAATGATCATATTTGATTTTTTATTTTTTTTTCTCTTTCTACTATCATTAATATTAAAATTAATTTATATTTAATTAATATCATCTAAATTTTATTTTTTATTAGACAGGCCAAAAATAACGTGATGCACTCGATTTACTTAAAAATTTCTTGAATGGATGAACATATAGATACACACACTCTATTTGCTTTTAAATTTATGACCTAATTCACCAATACAGAGATTAAAAATATTGGTTGAGTTGGTTAGTTATTATTTTGTGAAAAGATAGTCCATTTTACTAAAATACTCCTCTTTTAATGAGAATATTAAATATGGGGAAAGAGAATGAGAAATTTTTGAAATTAATAAGGATAATTTAAAAATATTAAAAAAAACTTCGCCAACATCGAAAAATATTAAATGAAGACAAAGAATAATGAGGTCATATATTTAAAACTAAAACAAATCCCTGAACTAATTTTTATATTTAGGATTGGAGGGAGTGTGTGTGTGTGTGTGTGTGTGTGTGTGTGTGCGTGCGTGCGTGCGTGCGTGCGTGCGTGCGTGTGTGTGTGTGTGTGTGTGTGTGTGTTTGGGTAGTTGAGAGGAATGGCATTATCATGATTCCCATTTGTCCTTTTCTTTTTTTTTGGCTTTTTATTTTTTAATAAACGCTGCAAATTAAATAAAAGCACAAGCTTTCATTTCAATTCAATATATCCCTCAAATCCACACTTGCAGTATTGTTTAGATTTTACTAATATCGAATTTTTTTACATCCATATATATATATATATATATATGTAGTAATGATGCAACTATAATAGATAAAAATTGCTCATCTTTTAAAATCTTGTTTAATTTTTATCCAAAAAAAATATTCTTTAATTTTTTAAGGGGAAAAATTTTGCCACGAAATCCACGTTGAGAGTCATCATTTTCAAAGTCTTAACCCACCGTATTTAATGCCATCATGGATAGAATTCTTTTTTCTTTTTAAATTTTCTTGCAAAATAAATAATCCTATTTTTCATTATTAAATATATTCTTTCTAATCCTATTTATAAAATAAAAATATAAAATTTTTTGTCTTATTTATAAGTCTAAAATATAAAAAAATTTGTCTTATTTATAAATTATTTCATTAAATTTTCATTACAATTTTTTTCATTTGCTCTCCACTAAATGTTAGGAAAAAAATATATTATTAAAGTATGTATATTTAATAGAAATAAATTTAAAAAAATTATTAAATTTTTAGATAAAATTAATGAATTTTAAAGTTTTCTTTAATTTTGATAAAATTCTTTGAAAGTAATTAATAAATAAAATCATGGGAGTATTTTCTATTAATACTGCGCGCCACCACCATAATAAATTCTTTATTTTCATATCACTTTACAAGCAATAATTTCATTTGACTTCAAATTTAATGACTTTAAAATAGTATATGTAAAATCAATTAATATAAATTTCTCTGAAATTTCATTAAAATTATATAGACTGTTTTATTTTTTAAAAAATGCATCCACATATAATTTTAAATAAATTAGACAAAAAAATCATGTCTTAGAATATAGAATTATATTAAAAATCATATAATTTCAACATGTTTCGAATAATACTCCATCCATTCAAAAATATAAGTAATTTTTTGAAGAGTTAGATGTTCAAAATATAAGACATTTGTAGTCTTTTGATATGTAATTATTATTATTTTTTTAAATTGTCCCTATTGATAATGACTTTATATTTATTATATAGTGTTTAATAGTGATAAATATGAAAAGATATGACTAGTTAGAAAATAGATAACTACTTTATTGGGAGTAAGATTTAGTTAAAAATATCTTAAATTTTTAAATAAAGAGAGTATTATTATTATTATTATTATTTTGAGCTGATGTTTCAAATAATATCAATGACATGTATAAACATACCAAATAAAATGTTACTAAACGAGGAACCGCGAATTCAATTGGAATGTGAACTAGTCACCGACAGGGACCACCAAAACCAACAAAACCAACGGTAATTGTGAAGAACCGTTTGGACCGATCAATCAAACCAGCCCATTTGACGGACTTCGTCAATCACCAGCACTGAGTCACTGACATTGGTTTAAAAATATCTTACTAAAAAATATATGGCATTTTAAGTTTTTAAAGTGTATAACTAATAAGATTTTTTATTCAAAAAATAATATTAAGTGGGGTGAAATTAATAGTTTTTTCTAGCCTCCCTTTCCAATTTAAAATATAAACACTTTCTTTCAATTAATATTGATATAAACTATAAGCAACTTAATATTTGTAAAATTTTTCTTTTCCATTTTACTCTTTAATTAACCTAGATTCTTGTATTTATGAATTTATGACTTTTTTTCATTCATCATAAATTAAAATTAAGGATAAAAATGAAAAATAATATATATTTTTATGAGAATAAGAATTTTATTAATATATAAATTATCATTAAAAGATGTTTATATTTTACATTGGAGGGGTGTAACTTTATAGAAAATTATTTTATTTATTAAAAAGTACCATTCTGATTATAAGTGTTTTGTAATAATGAACCAAAGGAGTATATATCTTAAGGAAAACAAAATTTTTGCCCCTCAAAGTTTCATGCAATTTGAAATTATATTTTTATGTTTTAATTTGTATTAATTCGATTCTTATGATTTAAAAAGCATCAAATAAATTATCCTTATGCATTTGACTACATAGCTAAGAAGCACCCACTGCAACAATGGACATCTAAATTTTAATTTTCTATAATAATAAATGACTGATATTTTAAATTGCTTAACGTGCCTAATATAATAAGTTAATAAGTGAATCTTGACATTGTTTAAGAAAAATGGATTTTTTTCACTTAACCATACTTGCAAGTTACAACATTAGTGAGATGTGTAAATTTATTTCAAACAGGTATGGTCAAATAAAATTCTAGCCCACGGAATTCTCTTAATTTCTTTGTTTTAAGCTTGATTTGCGTGCAGGGAAAAGTGTGAAGAAAATAGGAAGAGAAAACAAGAAGAAAAAATTGTAATTTTTTAATTATTTTTACTATTTTTAATATTTTTCCGTCTTAATTTTATTTCTTCTAATTTTTTTATCCCCATCCAAGCCACCGGTAAGCTTTTGTTTGTTCATACATTAAAAACCACGCACACGGACACAAACAAATAACAATCCCCAACAATTGTTTTTTAATTATAATGGAATAAGCAAATTTTTACTAACTGGCTACTTTCATTGTTTTATGTCACAAGGATCAATTTGACTTCCTCAAAGCGATCGTGCATGCCTTAAACATTTTTCTGATCGTCATGCCTTGACAATTCGAAGCCTAATTAATGTGTTTTAACATCATAAGGACAAGTTGATCGTCAAATTTGGCAACATTATAATGTGATAGGTCACATCTCATGGAATATTCCCATGTCATTCAACTAATATTTTGATTTTTTTAATTTTTTTTTTGGTTGCCATATTGAGCTTCGACAATACGTATACATCTTATGTGAATACCACAAAAAGGCGCGCACACATATCTTGTATATTACATACATGGTGACCAAAATTAGGTTGATTTCCCCATCAAAAAAAGATTAGTTTGATTTCTTTTTCTTATATACTTCTATTAGTTCTTATTATAGGATGCCTTCTAGAATGTGGGCTATGAAAAAATTATATTGTAATTGTTATATTGCCACAATTATTATTTAAACTTCATAAAATTTATACTGTTTAAAAAACGTTAGTAATTTAATTTATTGATTACCTCAAGCCATTACCATAGGTATATTATAGACACACACACTCCCTCTAATCCCTAACATAAAGTACATCTAACTATCTCATTGGAATCAAAGAAATGCAGTTAAATCATTAATTTTATCAGAAAATACAATAAATTTAAATTTTACCATTATTTAAATCAAATAAAAAAATTTTACATTTGTATAACATTTTTTCATAGCTAATAAGTTTAAATAGAGGTAATATTGAAAAATGAAATTAATATTATATCAAAATTAATTGTGGCAATATAACAGTTACAAATCTGAACGACATAATTCATAACTCATTTCTTAAGTAAACCTACCTTAAGTTCAAGGTATATATATTGGCTATTTAATTTGTCGGCAAACTATAAATGAAATTATATAATATATATTCTTGACCCTCTAAAAGAAAAACAAAATGACCCTTCTCTTAATGGATGTTTGAATTACACATATTCCCCTTCACATGTCAAAGCACTCAATTAATAAATAAATCAGATTAATTTTTTTTAGTTTTTTTATTTATAAAAAATATTATATGCATTGCTTTTTTAAATTTTTAATTATTCATATTGGAGTATTATCAACCTAGCTAACTTATACTCCCTCTTGTCCACAATATATAGAAAATTACCAACTACTTTATAGTTTTTAAAAGAATATGTTGAAACCTTAATATTTTAAAAAATTATATATTTTTTCTAATTATATGCTCATTAAGTGTCTTATATCAATACTTTAATGATAACAATTAAACTTCAAATGGGATTTTTTTAAAAGGAATAATAAATGAAATATGTGTGTGATTGAAAAAGATTGGGTATAAGAATTGTCTTCTAAGAAGTACCATATATTATGGAGACCAGGAGGAGTACATCATACAAGAATCTAATCTGATTATAGAGATAGTTTGAAAAAATAATTAATATGAGAGACAAAGGAGATAAATATTTTACATTTACAAACAAAACAAAACCCTACGAAATACGAACTTATAGCTTGTCTGGTTATTGTTTTCATTTTTATTTTTAAAAATTGTTTTATAAAACAATTTTAAAAACTGTTTTTGAGAACAAACAAAAAAAAAACTTGTTTGGTAATAGTAATTCAAAAACAGTTTTAGAATTAAAAAAAAAACTTGCTTGGCAAAATTAATCCTAAAATTAAGTTCTGAAAACTAAAATACAATAAAACTCGCTTGATAGAAATTGTTTTGGCTGTTATTTTGCCTAGCAAAATTAATTTATATGTTGCCACCAATAAAGTATGATTTTTTTTTTGGAAGCTCCCTATAGTTTACAAAATGAGTAATATTTATAAGAATATAAATTTTATTATACATTATTAATAACATATTTTACTAACAGTATAATTTCATAATTTTCTTGTGGGTGATAAATCAAAACAGCTAAATATACTAAAAAGAAAAAATAGCATTCATGAATTAAATTCAATTAGAAACTGACATTTACTCCAAAGACAAATAACAAATAAAAGTAATATACATGGCATAAGATAATAAAAAATTGATGAGATAAATGGAATAATGTTTTGAAAACTATTACTTCAATCTTGTTTATCATAACAAGATGTTCAATATTGCCAAATTAGTTCAACTAATCTATTAGTTATGTTGTGCCCACATCCTAATTGCAAAATGATCTCTATACATTGCCATATCTGCTGCACCTTGATCAGATAATCTCAACAAAATATCATCATTTGAGCTCGTTCTTCCTATCTCATGAGGAGCTTCATTCATAACATCTATCTCTATATCCTTTTCTTCCCAAATCCTAAACAATTAATCACGCAAATTCTATTTGTGTATATAATTGTGAATTGTACAACATGCAATAACTATTAATCGTTGCCTAGTAGGTTTATATGGAGGCATCAACTTCAAAATAGAAAATTTGTTTTTTAGAACTCCAAAGTAACGCTCAATTGTCATTCTCAAAGAGGAGTGCCTATAATTAAATAATTCCTCCAAACTTTTGGGCTGTCTAGCTTTACCTCTATATTCTTGCGCATGATATGCTTAGCATAAGAAAGAGTAAGTTGTAGTAATTTTCAAAAGCGTCGCCAAAATCACAAGCATAAAATTCACATAAAAGAAACTCAAAACCTTTTAAATAAAGCTGAAAAAATGGGTTGGTCCAGCTCTAAAGGGTCGGCCCTTGACAGGTTTAAATTTAAAAGAGCTAGTCCGTTTAAGCTTGAGTTTCTTTTGAGGGTTTTGCTCGACCCTAAGCATAACGAGCTTAAGGATGGCTCTGCGGGGTTCAAGTCGTTTAACTTTTTTTTTATTTTTTTAAATTAAAAATAATTTATTCATTCCATCACAATATAAAATCTTACTTCAATATTAAATTACATAGACAACATTTTAATTCTTAATATCAATAATATCTTGATTATATAAAAATTCTCTTTTTTTAAAATAATAAAACATTAAAATTTATAAATTCTCAATTCAAGTCATACAATACAAAATTATATAAATATAAAAATAATTTATTATTAAAAAATATAATTTAGAAATACTAACACACATACGTAACATGAATCAAATTATTGTCTAAAATCTAGATTAGATCAAATAATTACTTTTTTGTCCAAATATATCATTATCTAGAATTAAATAAACAAAATTTTATCCAAAAAAATATTAAACAAATCAAAGTATTATGTAAATTTTAATTCTAAAAAATTACTATAACAACTAAATACTTAAAAAATTATCAAAAATATCAATAATATTGTCATGATAAATAATATTTTAAAATATAAATAAATAAATGAACCTAAATGGATTGGCCTTCGGCCCTACAAGATTAGCTCATTTAGGCTCTAAGTTCATTGAGATTGGCTCTTATAAGCTCATGTTTTGTTTTGAAACTCTAAAATTTAAGTCTGAGTTTAAATGGGCTGGCTTTATGAGCTCGGCTTGTTTTTTTCAACTCTACTCATGAATAAAATTTTAAAATTTTAGTTTTACAATTAAAAGAACTTAAATCGAGAGAATTATTCCATTTAGATGTGCGATAGAATTTGGATCCTCTTGTGACTTCAGAGTTCAGACAAACAAAGCTAGGAGGGAAGCAAAAATGAATACGGTAACTAGAAATTGTTGCCTCAGGAAAAAAATATTTACCCAAATATTAAAAAGTGATAATGAAATACTAGTGGCGAATGAGTAAGAATTTTCTTCACGCGGAGACTTTTTTGGTTTTTTTTTTAATTGTTTAATTGGTTTTGAAAAGTTCATTCCGTCCTTTGTCCGATGGCTTCACTGATATTTTCTCCGTCGAGGCCTTTCTTCCCGAGCATTAGATGACAAGCAAGGACCCTTATAAAAATATTGATATTAAATTAAAAATTTTAATATTAAAATATGGTAGAAAGAATATTAAAATTTGGGAATATCACTGTTAAAAAATTTTAATTTGATATTTAAATTCCTTACTTATTATTCTTCCTTTTTTTTGGATGGTCGAGAGGAATAGCAGTACCATGATTCTCATTTTTCTTTTTTCCTTTTCTTTTTGGTTGGCTTTTTTTACTTTTTAATGGACGATGCAAATTAAATACAGATTAAAATGCACATATGGTCATCTAATTTTATACAAAGTTTCAGTTTGATCTCTTAATTTTATAAATTATTTTTTTATTTTTTTAACCCTAATATCATTAATTAGTTTCAAATGATATTTTTTTTGTCAATCATTATTATTTTTCAAAAAAATTAAACTTAATAAGTCAATATTTAATAATGCTTTGCAAATATTCAAAATTTTAATGCAAAAAGATTTTTTTTATAAAACTAATGATATCATAATTAAAAGATTGAAAAGACAATTTATAAAAAAGAAAAGAAAGAACAATTTATAATTAGTTTATATAAATTATACTCCCTCAGTTTAAAAATATAAGATATTTTTTAAGGAGTTAGATGTTTAAAAATATAAGATATTTTTAGTCTTTTGAGGTGCAAGTATTGCCTTTTTTTAAAAATGCTCCTATTGATAGTAACTTTATATTTATTATAGGGTGTTTAATAGAGATAAATATAAAAAGACAGAGTTAGTTTAAAAGTAGATAACTACTTTATTGGGGATGAGATTTGCTTAAAAATATCTTATATTTTTGAACGAAGGGAGTATAAACTTTGCACCATATTCATTAAATTAAATTATAATGTTAGATTAGTTGTTTTATTAATATTGTTTATATTAATTATTTTATATATAAATTAATTAAATATTTTTTATGATTAAGAGAAAAATGAAGAACAAGAATGATTTTGTTGCTTTTTTTCCTCTATGATTGACAATAACTATCACCAGCTTCTTCCTCAGGTGAATAAATGTTGTCATGTAGGGTTATCCACAGGCTCAATTTGATTTAGTTTTGAGCAAAAATAAAATCGAATCAAACTAATCTGTTTACTTATAATTGAAACCTAATTGGTTTTTTAGGAAATTGGTTTGGTTTGATTTTCTTTCTGGTTGAGTTTGGGTTGGTTAAGATTTGGATCAAGTTTTAACATATTTATTTGATTTTTTTTCCTTTTTTTACAACTTGCATCTAGTAAGAGTGTATCATTTTTCCTTGCAGCATGTTTATTTAACTACTTGATAGTTGTTAGGATTTTTTTTATTTTCCTTTAAGTATTTTTAACAGTGTGAAAATACTAATAGCAAAGTATCATATATATATGTGTCTTCAAATTATTAATTATCAAAAATTGATGAAACTGCAAGCATCTTTTGAATTATGTGATTTTAGTTGGTTGGCACTTGATTAAAGTATGTTTATTATGAATTTATGACAGCACTTGAGTGTTAATTTCTGCCAAAAAAAATATAAAACAAAGTTAGTTACTCTAATTTCCAAAAAAAAAAACTAATAACAACCTTTTATTGTCAAATATATATAATAGCATTCTTCCTAATTGTAAACAATATTTAATTAATTAGACAAGTGCCCTTGAAAACATCATAAAAATTATAGACAACGTTTAGCTAATTGTAACATATTTTTAACAATCAATTTGTAAATAACTAAATTTAGGAAAGAAAAAAATTTAGACAAATTTATAAAAAATATATAAAATAAATATAATAAGGCTTAGTTTAGTTTGATTTAAGTTTTAAGAAATAAAAACTTAAACCAAACCAAACCAATCAATTTTACCAAAAAAAAAACCAAAATCAAACCCTATTTATAATTAGATTGGATCGGGTTATATTGATTTGTTTCAGTTTAGTTAGGTGTCAATGATTTGAATTGGTTTTGAACATTTTTACTGTCATGTATCATGATCATCAGAATTTAGGGGTGAGCTAGTGAGGAGACAAGGTATATGGAGAAGGGCAGCTATAGAATATCATTAAAAGATTAAGGCCAAAATGGTCAAAAATTTTGGTTCCCCACCAAAAAAACCTCAAATTGGAGGAGAGTAATATGAGAGAAGGGAAAATTTTGGCTCCCCTTCAAAATTTTCTAACCATATGAGGGGAGGGTCCCCTCCCTTAAAAACCCCTAACCAAATACAATTTTACAGTATTGTTTAGATTTTACTAATATTGAATTTTTTTTCATCCATGGATGTAACCATACAACGATAATAGATAAAAAATACTCTTTCTACTCCTCTCCACGCATATTTTAGAATATATTTTTGCTCCATTTTTATTTATTTATTTTAGCCAGGGTCCATTTTTGTGAGTTATTTATAGACTTGTTAAAGTATTAAACATTTTTTTTTCATAGTTGTTCTATATTGAAAAATCCGATACAAGGGTAGCAAGAGGGTTGGACTTAACATGATAGTGGGTTTAGTGTAATTAATATGGGTAACGTTAGAGATTAATTTAATTTTATTAACTTTAATATTTTAAGTAACTTTTAACTGCTACTTTTTTTTTATAATTATTTATAAATTAGTTGGAAGTAAGTTGTCATATTATCACATCAATCTCACTAATATGAGGTGGATTTCATTTAAAAAATAACTGGAAAAAATATTAACCCCAGATGATGAGGGTGATTAAGATTGAAAAGAGACATGACATATAGTCAATTTAAATCTTATTTAATTTTTTAAGGGGAAAAAATTTCCCAAGAAATAATCATTTTTAAAATCCCAAGCCACCATATTAAATGCAATCATGGATAGAATTCATTTTTTTTAATTTTCTCGCCAAACAAATAATCCTATTTTTAATCATTAAATATGTTTTATCTTTGATACTACATGCAAACATCAAAAATAAATTCTTTAATTTCATATCACTTTACCAACAATAATTTCATTTCTCTTCAATTTTAATGACTTTGAAATAGTAAACATAAAATCAATTAATATAGATTTATCTGAAACTTCATTAAAATTATATAGATTGTTTTACTTTTTAAAAAATATATTCAATATAATTTTAAAATATTTTAAGCAAAAAAATCGTGTCTTGGAAAAAAATTAAAATTAAATCTAGAATAATATAATTGCAACATGTTTCAAATAATTTCAATCTAGAATCATGTAATTGCAACATGTTTCAAATAATTTCAATGGCATGCATAAACACGTAAAATAAAATGTTACTAAACAGGGAACCGCAAGTTAAATCGGAATGAGAACGAGATCCAACGGAAAACTGAGTCACCGACAATGACCACCAAAACTAACGAAACCAATGGTAATTGTGAAGAACCGTATGAGCCGGTCAATCAAAGCAGCCCATTCGACCGGCTTTGTCAATCACCAAAACTCACATTGGTGGGGCCCAGCCATTGAGTCAAACTTGCCAGCAAATAATCTCACATATCTTCTTTCAAAGGAAAAAATTTTTGCCCCCCAAAGCTTCGTGCAAGTTGCAATTTGATTTTTGGGAGAATTTCACTTTAGGACCACTGTAGACAAATATATTCAAGTCAGACCCAATCATTTCTGAAAATACAATACAGATTTGAGGCCCAACTTGAAATTATCTTTCTATGTGAAATGACCAAAAAGCCCTTTACCTTTCTATGAAATTACTAGAAAGCCTTAATGTTTAGACAAGCATAAAGCTATGAAGCCATTTTCAAAAGAAGATAACTTCCCATGGTTTGCACGAAGACTCCCTCAAAGTCAATTTCATGAAAGTAAAGGCGATTGCTTGAGGAATCTATTGCGATACGAAGTGTGCCATTGTGTGAATCAATGCTATTGTGGACATTGTAGTGTGCTATCAGGTTTGCATCTTGCAACTCTCTTTTCATTGTTTTGATGCTCAAACAAAAAAAAAAATGGTAGATAAAAGTCTAAGATTGTCCATTTTGACTCTGCATTGTTATTTTTTTCTATTCATGGAACCATTTAAGAGCAGTGATTTGTCCCTTTTGTCATTGCATGCCTTCATTTTTTGACTGTTGCTTCTTCCCTCTATGTTTTGAAATCTTCACTTGATTTGGAAGAATGAAAAGGTTATGGTTGGTAAATGATAAATGGTAGTGTTAGAGAATTTACTTGTTATTTATACCAATTTTACAATCAAAATGTCTACCTGTTTGCTGGTAAATTGTCATAGTCAATGAAATATAGTAACCATAATTTACACTATTGGAAACCATAATTACAAGTACATCTACTAGATTAACAAGCACAATTATTGAATGAGTTGTTGCATACAAGTAATAGGTGGAGTTGGATAATTGACAAATTGTGTAAGTGAATTTATAAGTAGTTTTAATTTTTGCAGGGCTATAAATTTGGTGGAGAAGAAAGAAGGACAAAGGAAAACAAGGAAAAAAGAAAGAACAAGTAATAGGATTTAAAAAATTCAAAAAAGAATTTCAAGAAGAGAATAAAGAAAAGTTTAAGAGCATTGAAGAAGCTGTTGTTGGTGCCTAATGCAACATCCATATAATTCAAGATCTACATCCACCCATTCACTAATATCAACCAACCATATAGAATATGCAAAAAGAGCAACAATGATGTAGGAAAAAGATAGTTTCATTTTTTCTGTTGTATAAAAAAAACTTCATTTTGATGTTCTTCCTTTTGTAGTTGGAGACGCATGGCTGTGATGAGCTTAATGTTACAACTTTGGAAATGTAAATTGACTGCTGCAATGTATTTGTGCTTCTTTAGATGTTTAAATTAATTGATTTTATTATTTTAATTGAGTATTTACTAGACATTGGTATAGTTATTTTTTTTATCAGAAGCATTTGTATAGTTAACAAGTAGCATAAGGGAATTAACAAGTAATATTAAATGTTTTACAAGTGATTTTAGTAATTTAACAAGTCATTGATAGATTACAAGATGGACATTGCACAAGTAGTATTCTAATCTTAATAAATAACGTGAGAGATTTTACAAGTTATATTAAATATTTTACTTATAAAGTTTGTAGTTTAACAAGTTATGTTTGGATTTACACAAGTTAGATATTGCACAAGTAACATTATGGACTTAACAAATAATGTAAGGAAACTTATAAGTTACATTAGACATTTTACTTGTACAATTAGTCATTTAACATGTTTGGATTTACAAAGGTTATTGCACAAGTAATATTTTGGACTTAACAAGTAATATAAGGGTATATACAAGTAATATTAGATATTTTACAAGTTACATTAGTAATTTAACAAGTCATTTATGAATTTACATGGGTTAGGTATTTGACAAGTAATATTACAAACCTAACAAGAAATGTAAAGAATCTACAAGTAATATTAGACGTTTTACTTGCAACATTAGTAATTTAACAAGTTACATACGCATAAGTTTACACAAGATGGATCTTGCACAAGTGTGACATTTCAGACTTAGCAAGTAATATAAGAGAACTTACAAATCATATTAGGTATTTTCCTTGTGAAATTAGTCATTTAACAAGTCATGTATGGATTTACATAGATAAATTATTTGACAAGTAACATTATGAACTTAATAAGCAATGTAAAGAAATTTATAAGTCATATTAGATATTTTATTTTTACTTGTGAAGTTAGTCATTTAATAAGCCATGTTTAAATTTAAATTGGTTAAGTATTTGACAGTAACATTCTAGATTTAACAAGGAACATAAAGAAATTTACAAGTCATATTAGACATTTTTTTTAGATACTAAGTCATAAGAGACATTTTACTTGTAAAATTAGTCATTTTGACAAGCCATGTTTGAATTAAGTGCAAGCATACTTAGCCTTAAATCATCAACTATAATGGATCAAGTTAGCATGCTTCTCTATTTGTGGGGCACAACCAAGTTGTCATGCCACCTCATACCTTGCTATAGTGTTAAGTTTAAGTTTAATTATCTTACTAGCATTGGACATAAATTTACAACTATAATTAGCATATTTATAACATAACATTAAGGTTTTTACAATATGAAATACAATTATTTTGGACAGCATAACTTTATTACCATTAATGTGCAGCACTTTCACCTAGCCATGTACTTTGCAACTATGATGTTGCAAAACAATTTACATTAGAAAAATGCTCTTCATTTGATATTGCACATGGGATAAATTAGAGGAACATAAAATAACAAAAAAAGAAAACTATAAAGACCTATATTAAAACACATTAAAATTATAAAGATCAATAATTGTGTTTTTTCTATTTCAAATATGACTATAAGAGCTTAACGATGGCTAATATATATATATATATATATCTATGTTACTTTTTTTGTCAATATAAACTATATAATGGGTTGTATAAAAATGAGTAGAATGCTAAAAAAAAATGCTAAATTTTAAATCAAAATCTTTAAATATGCAATAGATGAAGCCTTAAAAGAAAAAGACATGACAACAAATAAGATAGAAAAGTTAATAACTAATTTAATCATTATGTTCAATTGATAATAGTAACAACTCAGCAATAAAATTAACATAACTATATATATATTTACAGATTTAACTTTGTTATTAATAATAAGAATTAACATTGTAGACATATGAAAACAATTGTATTTTCCTTTAAAATTGACAAAAAAAATTATAGGGACTAATATCAAAACATGCTAAATATAAAGGTTAGTAGTTGTATTTTTCCTTTAAAAAATGGAATTTCTTCAACTTAACCATACTTAAAAACGCTAATGAGATGTTTAAATTTATTTCGAACAAGCACTGGTCAAAATAAAATACTAGCCCACGGAATTCTCTTGTTTTCCAACTTTAAAGCTCTTGTTTGTTCACACACCAACACACACACCCACACACAAACACACACACACACTCAAGTACGCACAATTCTTTTTATAACGGTATAAACAAATTTTTAACTAATTAACTAGCCACTTGCATGACTTTATTGATCCTTCAGCCACAGGTATCAATATGATGAGTTCCTCAAAGTGATCGATCGTGCACACCTTTGAATACTTTTCTAATTGTCATATATACCTTGACAATTCAAAGCCTAATTCATGTGCTGTTTACATCATAAGGACAAGTTGATCCTCCAATTTGGCAACATTATAATGTGACAAGTCTCGTCTATGAAACTTTCATTCAACTAATATTTTGATTTTTTTTATGCTCTTTTATTTGTTGCCATGTTGAGCTTCTATATATATATAATTCAAAACTCATTTCTGTAATAGTATACTTTAAGGCTATTTTGTCGGTCAACTATATATATATATATATATTATTTAATAACAAGATAAACATATTTAAGTAAATAAGTAATTAATAATATTGTTGACATGTGATTGACAATTAGAATATTCTTTCATATAAAATATATTCTTGCTGGAAAAAGAACATATATTCTTGAACTTGCAAAGGAAAAACAAAAAAAATGACCGAGCAAAATGATAATGTAAACTACTATCCCCTTCTCTTAATGGATGTTTGACTTACAAACATTCACTTCACATGTAAACCATTCCATTAAAAGTAAAAGTAGGTGATAATTAGTTATCATTTATAATACATTTCTTTTGATCATAGATATGCTGAAATCTAATTAATTATAGAGGTATATAATTTGGAAAAACATTAACAAATATCATAAACAAAGTGAAGGAAGATAAGCGTTTTATAAATTGTAATTAGAACCAAAACAAAGCTTTCCAACTAACATATATACTCGCTCTTTTTTAAATATAAGATGTTTTTAATCAATTTTACATATTAATATAAATTTATTGTTTAGTTAAAAGAACATATAATCACAATAAAAATTATTTAATTATTTAAAAATATTATGACACTCTTTATATTTAGAGATAAAATAAAAGTTTTTAAAATTTTATATCAAAGCAACGTAACTCATATAAAACAAGCATTAACTCAATATAAAAGTAACTCAAAAGTTATTGAATAAGATTTTAAAATTTGAGTTTTACAATCAAAAGAACCTATATCGAGAGAATTATTCCATTCAGATGTGTAATAGACTTTGGGTCCCCCTTGTGACTTCCGAGTTCACACTTGCAAACAAAGTTATTAGGAGGGAAGCAAAAATAATACGGTAACTAAAAATTGTGTTACCTCAAGAAAAAAAATAATATTTACCCAAATATTAAAAAGTGACAATGAGACACCGGTAGAGAAAGAATGAGAATTTTCTTCACGCGGAGACTTTTTGGCTTTTTTTTTTTTTAATGTTTAATCGGTCGTGAAATTGAAAAGTTCGTTCCGTCCTTCGTCCGATGCTTCTTTTCTTGGCTTCACTGATATTGCCTTCGTCAGGACCTTTCTCCACCTGTCCTCTTTCCCTATTTAAGCCTCTTCATTCCTCACCTTCTCCACACAATCATAAATTCCACTGATTCATTTCCCTCTCTACATTAATTATCTCTCCGCCATGGTTCTCTCTAAAACCTCCTCTCAGACCGACGTCTCCGTTCACTCTACCTTCGCTTCTCGTTATGTCCGCGCTTCTCTTCCCAGGTAGGTATCTATTTATTAATTTATGTCCTGATGTCGTTGCCGTATATGATTCAATTCCTTTCTGATATTGATGGTGGATTGGAAATTGAATGATCGTCGGCGACGGTGATTGCAGGTTCAAGATGCCGGAGGAGTCGATTCCGAAGGAGGCGGCGTTTCAGATTATAAACGACGAGCTCATGCTGGACGGCAATCCGAGGCTGAACCTCGCCTCCTTCGTCACCACGTGGATGGAACCTGAGTGCGATAAGCTCATCATGGCCGCCATTAACAAGAACTACGTCGACATGGATGAGTACCCTGTCACTACCGAACTCCAGGTATGTGTTTTCATCTCCTTCTTTACTCCTTCTTACCAGAATCCGAATCGTTTGAACATTTCGCTTTTCAGATTGTGCCATATCTTTGAAATCTATTCTTTTAACCGTTTTTTAATCAACAGAACAAATTCTTTCACCTTATAAACTTTCCACCTTCTTGAAGTTAAGCGTGAAAAGTTCAAGCTCTCCGTACATGACTGATACCCATTCTTTTTTTTTTTTTTTAAAAAAGTATCCGTGAGCTGTGTGGGAGCGATCATTTCATTATCATCTGAACCAACTGCTACTATGCCATCCAGACACTTGATAAGCTCTCATTGCTAAAGGCATGCCTTGGTGCGGTTGCTGTTGCAAAACGCACCAGTGCTTTATTGCGTGAAACAGATATCATTTGGAATCCTTCACGAATTCAACAAGTATAGTTTCAGCCTCCGGGCCCACGAGTTTGAATTATTAAAAAAATTAAAAAATAAACAAAGTGAAGTGCAGATCGACATAGTCACAAATATAGTTTTATGAAATATACTAATATGTATCCAGCAAAAATTGAAAGAAAAAGAGGTAACATGCGAAAAAGAAAATACTACTATCTCTAGATTATTACAGTTACATGGAGGGATAAGATAAAATTGAAGGAAGAGAGAGGATGCAATTTTATCTTACTATCCTTTAATTTGATTCTCTTTTCTTTTTTATTTTTTGAAAGTTTACGTTCAACGTAGAAATTATAGTTTAAAAGGGCAAGGAAAAATATATATTAATAAAAATATTAAAATTTTCTTTTATCTGAATCTTCCTTTTTTAAAAAGAAACTCCATGAAAGTGCACAATACAAGATTGAACTTTGCTCTGTTCATGCACAAGTTTCTTGTCTTTTTTTTTCCCCCCTTTTGGCCTCAACTTGTTTTCTTTCTCCTCACTCCTCTCTTAAAATAAGTGTGGAGTTACTGTCTACCCTTCTTTGCAAGGCACGACTTTATACCCATTCTTCCTTTCACAAATATCTTTTTTTTCCCCCCTTAGTAACAACATATCATCCTACCTGGAAAATTTTAATAATCAAATGACAACTGGAATCTTATCAAAGATGATGATATACTAAATGCTTTTGATTAGTTAGGTTGGGTGGTTGGATTAGGAATGTTGATTAAAATAATATCCCATTAAAAGTCTTACTTAAATTAATTATTCCGATCACTTTTCTGCTGTTTATAAACAAGCCTTTTTTTGTTTAATATCTTCTTTCTCGGCTCAAAGCAGGTCTTTGTTAGTGTTTGTTTCCAAAACTACTTGTCGTTTTATTATAAAGTAAAGTAATAATAAAATCGATGAGGGACTTGCAATAATGGGAACAGATTACACGTTTAAGTTTAGATACCCCAGGATTATGCTCTAGCTGGTTCTTTCCAGTCCAGGCTACACCTATAGCACATTAGCTTATTTAGTTTATTTCAACATGCGCTTTAATTTGTTTGTTTAATGAAAACCATAACTTATTTAAATATGTGTGCTTGAAACCATAACAAATTTGATGTTATGATTTCCTCCTTAGTGCGCCGGTAATGTGTTTCATGTATCAATATATTATACTTTTTTAATTGGCCAAACAAACCTTTGGTATAATATTATTTTAATTTTTATTCAAAACAATTAGTTTGTTGCTAAGTATCTCTTTAAATTTAAATTTAGAGGCATGCAAACAGACCTGAATTTTTTTCTACTTTTTTTAAAAAAGAAGTTAAAGGGGGAAAACCCCAATTTTCTAGAAGATTGAAAATATACGAAGAAGACCGACACAATTGACGAGAAGCCAGGCTCAGTTTAGTAAGTAGATAAATTTCAAACGCGCATGCGATATTCACGGATCTAAAGAAGACACTTGAAAAACCAAAAAACCAGCGTCGCATGCGGGCAATCAAAAACCATGAGCCTCCCTCCCAAGCCCCAATCTTGTGTGGAAAATTGTACACTCCACTGATTCTCGGTCCTATGCACGTTCCTTGTCCCACATAATTCAGTGAGGCACATGCTTCGTCCCCAGCTACTCCCACCATGGCCGACACATCTTTCTCAACCACTATTATATTATTAATTGATAATTGATGGCAGAACTATATCTAATTTGCCACACATTTGATGAGGATATATGTGACTATTTAAAATTGTTTTTATTTTATTATTTTAAGAATTGGTATTCTGTAAAACATGATTTGAAAATAAAAAAATAATAAAAATAGGTGTTTTTTTCATTCTTTTTTATTTTTTAAAATAATAATTACAAATATCTAAAAGTTGTTTTTATTTTTCTATCCTTCAGAATAAAATTTTATTTTTTTATTCTTTAAATACTTTTTAAAACACATTACTAAATAATTTTTTTATTCTCTTATTTTGGAGAATAAAAAACTGTTTTCAGAACAAGTTTCCAAACAGCCTCTATATTTCTATATCTGAAACCTTACTCTTTTATTTAGGACAACGTTTTGAGACTATGTTTTTATTTATTAATATTTTTTTGTTGAAATGTGGCAAAGAGTAGAGATGTGAGCGTGTAAAAATATTTTTATATTTTTATTTATAAGTCACTTTCAACATATTTTAATAAAATTAAGAAAATTCTTAAAATTAAACTCTTCAACTCTTATTTAAAAATTCAATGAGTTTTTCATTTTAATTCTCCAATTAATGTCTTATATTTTTTTATGTGAGGGAGTAACTAACATTTAATGAATGATTAAAAAAATTATGATAAAAATGTAATGACTTAACTTATAAATAGAATAAAAAAATTTCCTTTTCATCCTGTAAAGAGGACTAGGGAGAGGACATTTTCTTAATTATTTACACTCTTCATACTTTGACTATACACGAGTGGTGACTTGTTTTGCTATTAAAAAAAAAAAAAGCTAATTGCATGTTATTACTGTTTTTTCGATCAGTAGAGATTGTTACCTAGTTAGATAACTTGGGACCACGAAGAAATGGCTGGTCGATTCCGTGATTTACTCCCGCTAGTGGGTGGTTCTGTTCAAATGCTTTCGGCTGCTTTCCTAAGATTGCGAACTGACCAGTGGCAGAATCAACATCCTGTCAGGGTACAGATTAATTTTAAAAATAATAATTCAAAATTAATAATTTAATAATTTTTTAAAAAAATCATATATTTTATAATTATTTTTTATTTATTATAAAATGCTATTAAAAATATTTCCTTCCATATAAGTCATTAACTTATGATGTTATTTATATATAAAAAATCCATAAATATATAATCATTAAGCAGAAACTTAAAAAAATAAAATAAATAAGCATATTCTCTTTTCTAAAAATATATTATAATTTTGGATTTAGTTTATTCAAAACTGAACTTAAGTTAAAACATTAAAAAAAGGGTCTAAACTTTAGCAGGTGCGAAATTTTGGGGCTAGAGAAGATAAAAATACAAACTTTATATTATTTATTTGTAATTTCTATCAAATTGAATTGTTGCATATGCCCCTCAAGTATATGTGGCTCTGTTGTTGGAACTGATACTTCTAAGAAATCACTCCTAAGTTCTAACTACGATCCCTTTAGAATCATGCATCTAAGGTAGGAAAATTAGTAAATAACTTCAATTACAACAAACTGTGATATTTTACTAAAATATTCTTATTAATTACAAGGCCAGCGCGGCCCAACAGGCCGGAGCAGGTTGTCTCCTGCTCTCACAAGAACAGGACTTTAAAAAATAAATAAATAAAAAAAGTCCCGCCCTTGTGAGGGCAGGATGGGAAATATCCTGCTCCCAAAATGTCCAGTCAGTGGCACCCACTTTATAAATTCACCAGAGTCAATGGTTCTATAGCTTCTTTTCTTGACAATTGCACCGCGAAAAATGAGTCGCGCAGATCAAGGGAAGTTTCCCTGTGAGTGGCCAATGGACAGTTGAGGTCTAACGTTTTCGTTCGCATCAAATTGTTGACTGGAGTTTTGAACTAGCTTTTTGAATCCAAATTGCCGACATTTTTATTATTTAATATTAATCTCCATGACATGCACAATTGAACTTGTCATGAATTTGATCGACATGACTTTTCTTTTCCCTTGAAATTTTTGGAATTAGCATGCGGCACCATGTTACTATTTACGGTGACTGTAATTACAATTTTTCTGGGGGGGGCCCTTTTCTTTTCTTTTTTTCTGGGAAAGCGCATCAACACTGCAATGATAATCTGTCATCAATATGGACAACATTGCAAAGGACTTTATTATATTTAAAGTGGTTTTATTCTTTTCTACCAGTTGCACATATTCTGTTAAGTTTTGATGGTGTAGAAAGGTATTACAATTCATTTTAACGCTTATGAGTTATGACGTTATTTTTTTAAAAATAAAAGTGTGCTAGTTATTTTTCAACATAAAATATATGAATTATTGAAAAGGAAAAATAATATATATTTAAGTAGTCTTTATAAATAATTACTATATGTTGTTTAAGAACAACTTAACACTCTAAAATCATGTTTTTAATGAAAAATTTAATCACATAAAAACTATTTTAATCCCTCTTAAAGTAAATGAATTATGTTATTTACACTTACACACCAGAAAAAGAAAGAATTGTGCATTTGATTAATTGAATGTATGATGTAATTATTGAGGAGACTTTAATTTGTTGGATGAAGTGCATGTTGTGACATTGTATGCAAAACGAATGATTGCAGAATCGGTGCGTGAACATGATAGCTCATCTTTTCAACGCACCTCTCGGAGATTCAGAGGCCGCCGTCGGTGTTGGCACCGTTGGTTCATCAGAGGCCATAATGTTGGCCGGTTTGGCCTTCAAAAGAAAATGGCAGAACAAAAGAAAGGCCGAGGGAAAGCCTTATGACAAACCCAACATTGTCACAGGAGCCAATGTTCAGGTACACACACACACACACGCTCTATCACCCAGTACTATAAACAGAAAAAGACAATAATGTTGTATATATTGATTACCCAGTGATTGATCTTGGACACATATATGTGTGAAGGTTTGCTGGGAGAAATTTGCTAGGTACTTCGAAGTGGAGCTGAAAGAGGTGAAACTGAGGGAAGGGTATTACGTAATGGACCCTGAGAAAGCAGTGGAGATGGTGGACGAGAACACCATCTGTGTTGCTGCAATCCTCGGCTCCACACTGAATGGAGAGTTCGAAGATGTCAAGCTCTTGAACGATCTCCTTACAAAAAAGAACAGTGAAACTGGATGGGATACGCCAATTCATGTGGATGCAGCGAGTGGTGGATTCATTGCACCATTCATATACCCAGAACTTGAGTGGGACTTCAGGTTGCCTCTAGTGAAGAGCATCAATGTGAGTGGGCATAAGTATGGTTTGGTCTACGCCGGTATTGGGTGGGTCATCTGGAGAAGCAAAGAAGACTTGCCTGAGGAGCTCATCTTCCACATCAACTATCTCGGTGCCGATCAACCCACCTTCACCCTCAACTTCTCCAAAGGCAATCATCAACACCTCCTCTTATATTTGGACCTAAATTACTCATATTTTACCAGTTTTCATTTCATACTTCTCTTGCTTATATCGATATTCTTCATCTGATAATGCAGGTTCAAGTCAAGTCATTGCTCAGTACTACCAACTCATTCGCTTGGGTTACGAGGTACTAAACTAACCAACACTTAGCCATCTAATTACTTTTCACAAGTCCCGCAATTTTCCTGCTATATATATGTGTGTGTGTTAAAAGTCAGAGTTATACCTTACCTTTACCTTACCCAATTAGTGTTGACATTCATATCAGACACAATACTCAGAAACCCAGCATTTACATGCATATATTATGCTGTATCAGATATGGACACACACACACACACACACACACGCACGCACACACACCTACCTTAAGCTACTGTATATGTGACATTGTTGAGTAAATGAGGTCGATGTGTATCAATTGCAGGGATACAGGAACGTGATGGAGAATTGCAGAGACAACATGCTGGTGCTAAAAGAAGGACTTGAGAAGACAGGGAGGTTCACCATCGTTTCAAAGAACGATGGTGTTCCATTGGTGGCTTTCTCTCTCAAGGACAAAAGCCAATTCAACGAGTTCCAGGTTTCCGACCTGCTGCGGAGGTTCGGCTGGATCGTGCCGGCCTATACCATGCCTCCCGACGCCCAGCACGTGACCGTGCTCCGCGTCGTCATCCGCGAGGACTTCTCCAGAACCCTCGCCGAGCGTCTCGTGCTGGACGTCCAGAAGGTCCTGCACGAGCTGGAGTTGCTTCCTCCCAAGGCGGTGTCCACCACCACCGTCACGGTGGCCGAGCATCATGAGGAGGTCGTGAACAATGGCAGCGTCGTGGTCACCAAGAAGAGTGAGTTGGAGACGCAGAGGGAGATCACTGATGTTTGGAAGAAGTTCGTGCTGATGAGGAAGAAGAACAATGAAAAGATGAGTGGCGTTTGCTGAAGTATATAATAAAGGCATTGATATGTGGAACATTTCCGAGAAACTCAGATTTCCTCGGGTTATGTCCTTCTTCTTGTTATGTATTGCTAGTACCATATAGAGAGGTCAAGTGGCCTCGTTTATGTAGGGTATTGTTCTTCTTTTTTTGTTTTATAATTCCTTTGTAACTCTCGGATTCTTTTTTGCCTATTTATATATGCACGCAAACGCGATGAAATGTTGGAGTATTTTTCATTTATTCTATTTTTTTCAATTGTTGATTGTAAGTGAAGCTAGTCAAGAATGAAGACCCTTACAAAATTAAAGACTACGTCTGCGTATTTATTTCAGAAAACCAAATTATTACCTACACAAAAAAGACATGCCGTATAGCAATATAGTATAGTATACCTCTCGATTCTTTCTAAAAATTGTCATTTAAAAAATTAAAAACTCAGATAAAAAGAGACTTGAAAACTTGCGGTGAAATTTGGATCCTCTCCATAATTTAATCTCGTGCGTCAATTTGATTATTCATTTTATTTAGTGTCCGTGTATCGATTATTATCTTTTAAATGCTTTTAATTTGAAAACAATATTACAATACTCATTCATGGTAGTAATTCATAGATGAATAATATATTTAATTCAATGCCATAATTAACAATTAACAATCTTAGTTGGCAAAAAAAAATTAACAATCTGACACCATTAAATTAAATGGATAATTAAATAAATAGAAGAGGTTGTATGAGGAAAGAGGGTATTGAGAGAAAGTACATAACTATATATGGATGATCCATCATCATACTCCTTATAGTATTGGCTAGGTTGTGGTGGATTTAGATTCGGTAACTATACTTAATACAAGTATTGAATGCTATATCATTTAAAATATTAAAATCAAGATCAATGATTATAAATTTATATTCAATTTAAAATTAATAAATGTGTGAATTTATCTGAATTGTTGATTTAGATTTAAACAATTTAAATAGTACAAATATTCAATACCTATATTAAATACATTCACTGAATTCAAATTCAGGTTGTAGCTATGTTTCAAGAATTTAATGGAGGAACTCAATGAGACTCAATCTCCAATATTATAATTTACAACTTTTTTTTCTATACGTACGTATTTAAGAAAATAACCGTCATGATAATGGGCCAGTTATAGCCATGACAGGCTCTGGGCTGATATGTATCTAACTTTTTTCCTTTTCTTTTTTATTTTTTATGTTGTGAACAAAAGGACTTTTGCTCTTTGGCATTAACACTCAATTAGAAATTTCAAAAAAAAAAAAAATTACAAGTCATTTCTAAAGATACAAAAAATAGATTATGGTTATAATAGTTTTATAAAATATTGATAAAAATTCAATATAATGCTAGACATGAGATGAGGAGAAGAAAAGAAGAGTAAGGGATCCAGACCTTGTGCAGTGTGACACATCTTTTGTACTTATAAACTGCTTTTCCATTATTTTCACAAACCCAATAGAATAATTTATTTATACAAACTGTTGCGCATTGATTAGATTAAGAAACTCTCTCAGGATCAAAAGGGCTCAATCATTTTGAATACGAGATCGAATACCTTACTTATAACTCTCTTCTTTTCTTTTTGATTTTAGTTTGCAGTAATAGTTTTGATTCAGATCTTAATTAGCACCAATTCATTTTTCTTAAAGATTGTGACAGGGCAAGAACCATTAATTTTGTCACCGGGTGATTGCTTACACTCTCCAGCAAACACAATTTAACACACCACTTTAACTCCCTTTTATCACTTTCACACACACACACACACACACACACAGAGGCCCGAGATGAAAGAAACAATTTACAGACGTAACCACAAAAAATAAAGAAACAAATTACAGAGGATTCCACTTAGGGCCATCCAAAGGAAGATGTTGGCTATAAGGGCCTCAACACGCTGAAAAATGCACTCCAGGCCCAAGATCCTTTAACCTAAGGAAATTTTAAGTTTCAATTACCAAACTGTGCACATCTCTTTTTTTTAAAAAAAAAAAAAGAAAAAAAAAGTGTCACTGTTGCTCGGAGCTCCCGGACACACACTATTACTTTTATTTCCAAGCATTTTCATTGGCCATTATAAACTTCAGATAAGTTGTTTTTAATACCCGAAACAATCACTTGTTAATATTTAAATATGTATCACTTGTTATTTTATTTAAAAAAATAGTTGTTAATTTTCATAGATTAACTTATTCAACTTTTTACAATTTACTCATTTAATATTGACAAGTGTCATATTATTTAAATAATAAAAATATATATGTTATGCATTTATTTTTCAAGTATTTTCATGGGTTTTTATTAGTTATGAATGAGTTGCTGTTAATATTCAAATAATCACTTGTTCATATTCAAACGTGAACTATTAATAGTTAAAAAAAGTTGTTAATTTTCAAAGATTAAGTTGTTCAATTTTTTATAATTTATTTATTCAATATTGACAAGTGATTAATATTATGCTAAATTAAAAAAAAAAGATAAATTGGCTCACCAGCTGAAAAATATCTTGTGCCCAAAAAATATGGATCAAGTTTTTTAAAATTTGAAAGTATGATCAATTCATATTGATATATAAAGAATTTATTATTGATATATAAGAGATTTCTAATTGAAAATTTAAAAATTTGCAAACAGTTTACCATTGATGTACAATATTATATCATTGATAAATATAATAAACTGATCATAATGTAAAATATAATAAATATTGGTATGTCTAATTGGCTTAGTTCTATAATATGAATTATATCTGCAAAAGCCTTTATAATATGTGTTATAGATTTGTTTTGCAAGCATTTTTATAGGCTTTTGTTAATTATGAACGAGTTGTTATTAATATTGAAACAGGAATATGCAAATTCTTAGTTCCTAACTTGCTTTTTTTTTTTTAAATACAAGGCCATGAAAAATTTGTGAAACAAAAATAGAAATTAGATGAACATGTGATTGAAGGTAATGATCCAGTCATTCATGATAAAATTTCTGACTCTCTTGAAAATTCTTGAAAGAGGGGGATTATCGGAGATATTATGCTAAATAAGTGAAAGAGTTTTCATAGAGTCAGAATGAATATTGATTTTAGTAAATTTTGCATTCCAACAAAATTGAAGCCTTTCTAAGATGCCTAAAAGTTTTGTCACGATGCTGAGTTGGTGACCTAGATATTTGGAGAATGTTTTAGTCCAATTGTCTTTGTCATCCCTTATGATGTCACCACATGTTGTAGCTCCATTGGAATTGACAAACCCATCAATATCAAGATCGATCCATCCTACTTCTGAAGGTTTCCATTGAGACTCTAATCTAGTAAGGATATTATTTCTTGATTGAAGTCTTATGTCATTAATAACTTGCTAGGTGCTGGAAAAAGTAACTTGGTTGATTCTTTCAGAATAAATGTTTTTGCATCTCATTTTTCAAATGTTCCAACAGATTTGAGCGAAAAACCTTTACTAAGGGATTCTTCTAGTATTTAGGTTGCCAACCTTAATTTTTATATTCCAAATTATCTAATCCTGCAAAGAAAGAGAGGAGAAAGTTTTTAAGTTTGGAAGGTTTCACAAATTTGAGCTAGATATTATGATGGAGGAATCAGGTATGTTGCACCCAAAAGAGCAAGCTCGTTGAAGATGGGTGCATCCTTCAAAATTTATGGAAATGAATTGAAGTTTGTCCCATGCAACTTTGCAAAGAAAGTACTTAATTTTTTTATAAATAGGCCATTTTTAAATTTGTGACCAAATGTCATTATTGGTTTGGTCCTTTTGAAAAGCCAAAGCCTCATAAGTAGATTTAATAGGAAAATTTTCATTAGAGAAAGGTCTCCAAATAAGGACATCTTCATCACTATAAGGGTTGAGAGGTTGCACAAGTGTAATTTGCCTTATCACCTCAGGGTGAAGGTGGCGATTTGGGAGGCTAAAATTTCATCCTCCTGAGGGGTTGTGAAAGTAAGAAACAATAGCATGGAGGATGAACTCAACACTAGGGAAAGCATATCTAATAAGAGGTTCTGAAAGAAGGGACCATTTATTATACTTGAAAGAAATTGTCTCCCTTACCAACTTTCCTACCGACATGTGTCATGAATTTATCCCAAATTTTACATATACTATTCCAAGTATGAGAGGAAGTACCTCTAGGTTCGTAGACTATAGGAGGAGAGGGAATAAGACATCTGTGTTTGTCATGAAGGATCCTAACCCATAAGTGATTTGGTTGAGTGATATGACCTAGGCAAAGTTTCATGATGTATGTAATATTTTGAGACTTGAGATTTTTTATGTTGAGGCCTCCATTTGTTTTCTCCTTGGTAACATAGTTTCAAGAAAAAAGATGAGATTTTTTGTGCCCATTAAAAAAATCCCAAGCAAAATTTTTGGAGCTTTTTTCCACTTCAGCCAAAATATTATTAGGAAGTAGAGTGTAGTTGTATATCACTTCCAAGCACATTAAGAGAGAAAATTCTAAATAAATAGTCAACCTTTTATTTTCTCTTCCAATATTTTCTCATCCATATTTTTCTCCCTAGTCAAACAAAGCCTTGTTAATAATTGGCACCAACCAGTCACATTCAAAGAGGGTTTGAAACTTTGAAATATTGGCTAATAACCATCATATTTTAGAGTACCAAAACCAACCAACCACACTTGTGATTCTTTTGTCTTCTACATGATATTTAAGTGACATTTAAAAGATTGTCCTCACTTAAGTAATGCTCTTTATATATACTTTCAAGAATCAAATTCTGAAATAATAGTTTAAAAGCTCAGACTGCTATCATGTATACCCCAACCACTTGATTAAACTTATGGTTCTTTTATTAGATAGTTTTCATTTAATTGTTGTATCTTTTGTAGCATATATATTGTATAAATGGTGGGATTTTATATGGCTGTTTAAAATATTAGAGTTCATAACTGTCATTTTTATACTAGTATAACGGTCATTTTAAAACTTTTTTTTGCACTAGTACACGCAAAACAACCTGAGTAACTTGTACTACTTTTGCATAGTCGCAATCTTTTTGGGTGAAGATTACAAATAGACCGTCTGGTGAAAATTTAAAAACAAAGATAAGTCACTAACATATCATAGCAATCTCACAATCAACAAGCACAGAAGGAAAAATGCTGTCCTAAGCTAAGCCGTGATTCTATGTTAATTTTTTTAACTATAATCAGTTGGAAAAATATGGTAAGCCTGCCGTTGTTGCTAGTTAAAGGAGCACAAATGGCTGAAGTTAATTACGAAATATTAAGTTTTGTAATTAAAAATTAATTTTGAATTGAATTGATTTTTTTTTTCTTTATACAGAAAATATGGAAGAAATTTCGCACTCACAATAATGTCTTGTCAAGTTCCAAATATTTTGATTCAAGTGATGATTAAACAAATGAAAGTTTAGTGGTTGAGGATGAATCATCATTCAACCACCCACCTTGATGTTAATTTCCATCATCCTCTCATTCATCAAGTGTCGTAAAAGAATCAACAAGCTTTTTTTTCCCCCCTTCCTGGCGATCCGTAAAAGAAACAAACTAAGTTCATTCTGTCATTTTCACTTTCCTTCGCTGCAAATAAGTTTTGTTTTGGATGAGAAGAAGATAGAGATGAGAGAATGTGATGAGAAAATTAGAGTGAAATGACATTTTTCACCCTAATTTTCTCTTAATTTCCTTTTAGAGGTGGAGAAAACTGACAGAGAAACTTTATGAGGGGAGGGATAATATCTTTTTGGGAGAATTAGATATAGATTCCAGATGACAAAATTAATTACTCATAAATCCAATTCACTAGTAAATACTAAAGTTTAATATGTATATATAGAAGTTTGACTTGTAAATGGATTGAAATAATAATTAATTTACTTATCTTCCTATCTTTTTCTTCTAATTTTCCTTTAATTTTCTTTTCTTGCTGTTGTCATTGAGAAATTCTTGCATAGATATGATGTATCACATCATTCATAGACTGTCTAATAAAAATATATCATGTTAGATGATGTAAATATAAAATTGATTTTGACATTGATGATGGTAGAGAGAGGAAAAACAACAAATTAAATTGGCACACTATTTCAAAAACAAAATTATTAAATAATAACATATTATATTTTATTTGATTAAACTAGTATAATATGGTATATTTTTATTGAAAAAATTATGAATGATGTGGTATATCGGGTCTATATAAAAATTTATCATTTTCATCACATTCCAAAGGGAGGGTAAATTAATCACATTTAAAACTTCCTCCATTTAGTATTATAAAATAATTTTACTTGCTGAATTATTATATTAAAAATATAAGACATTTTAAGTTTTTCAAAATATAGTTAGTAAAGTTGTTTCAAAAATGCCTTAGTTGAGGGTGTAATTAATAAGATTTTAAATTGAAATACCTTATTAAATAAATATAAACATATAAACAGTATATATTACTTTTTCATGTCATTGACTAATTTATTATAAATATCTTACAATTCTGAACGTGAGAGATAGGGAGTATTCCTTTTGTACTAATTTATAATACACTTTTAAAAGTAATTTAATGTTAAAATATATAAAACACTTCAAAAAAAAAAATAGTATCTCATTAATTTAAGTTGTTTCAACATTACCCTTCACTCCTTATTATATTTTTTCACTCTGTTTTATGTTTGACAAATGAGGTTATATAAAAAGAAAGATATTTTTAAAAATTTCTATTTGTGGTTTTTAAAATAAAAGATTATAAAGTATATTTAATAAATCTCATAAGTATATATAATTTTATTAAAAAGTATTTTCTAACCAGTTAAGGGCCTTTGATGCGTCTTTCTTTAATATTTTTGTAATGTTACAATTTTTCAATTTTTTTATTTTTTTCTTTTAATTATTGGCTTTTAAATCAAATAAGTGACATTTTGATATATTAAAATCTTAAAATTGTAAAATTTTATATTTTTTATAATTTTTTAAAAAAATATCACAATTACGCCTTTTTATTTTGAAAAATCATAAAAGAAAAATAAAAATTTAATATTTTAAGATTTTAATATATCAAAATGTTTTTAATTTTATGTATAAGTCAATGAATCAAAAGAAAAAAAAATTATTTTAAAGAATATTAGAAAAAAGTAGTTAAAGACACTTTCCCTAGCTCATAAAGTAGGTCCAACATTTATCAACGCTGTGTAGCCTCCATCCATTATATGATCTGGTTTAGTATCATTCCACTTATTGACTTTTGCCAAAGGCAAACTAAAATAGTTCAGCGGCTTTCACTTTCATAATTGTTTGTCCCTCTTCAATGAGGCGACCCTGCAGGTAATTTGTATGTGTTGTGAATAAAAAGCTTTTATTCTTTACCATACTCTTCTCACCAAAATCCACTTTTGCCAAGTTCATGTTCGGACCTTCTTTTACACTTTTTGGTAAATCGTGCCAACACCTTTTGAGTTTAATTTAGAGCTTCATTATACTTTGAGATGACCCTATCCTGTAATTGGATTCCATGTTACTTCTTACACAAAGCCTCAAAGTGCTTGTTTTTTCCCCCCTTAATGTACATCAATTGTATCTGATATGATATGCCACCTTTTATTTTTCTTTCATGAGCTCACATTCCTCTTCAACAATTACAATTACATATTTACATAACTACATTAGCAACGAAAAAGTGGGAACATGAGTAGCCCCCTCCCGTACATCCTGAAAATGTATAGAGAAAATTGGTGGCCCATAAGATTCAAATATTTATGTATAAGTCCCAATTTTTTAAAAATAACCTGCACAGGACCATGGTCCTGGAGACGCAATATGTTTTTTTTTTTAAATGCCAAAATACCTTTCTTTTTTCTGCGTTGGTATAAAACACATCCATGAATTTTCAATAATTTGTACCATGCAAACGAGTGTTAAAAGTGAAGGATATTTTGATTTTTTTAAAAAGAAACATTTTTCCTTAAAAATTATAGTATTTAGTTTCTATATTTGGAACTTATATCTAGAGCCACTAAATGGGTCGGCTTGACCCATATGAGCTCAAGCATAGAAATTCAATTACTATGAAATTGATCTTTTTTTAAATTTGACTCTTATTAATCGAGTTTAGGGTCGGGCCATGAGCTCTTTTTATTTTTAAAAATTTAATTTTTATATCATAATATTACATTTTCTTTTTCTGAAATACAAATTATAATGTTCAAAAATTAAAACTAAGTAATATAAATTTTAATTTGAAAATAAAAACATATATTTTAAAATTTAAATTTAATTTAAAAGTTAAAAATATTTTATTTTTTTTAAAATGGGGCCTAACAAGGCTAGGCTTAAAAGCCAATTTATACTAAAAAAATTCTCAATTTTATAAGTACAAATTTTTATAAAAATGAACTTAAACAGATAACTCACTTTACTTATATCCAAGTATTTAACCATTTTGGTCCTTGTGGACACTTTTTCCAAATATATATGAATGGATGTATGTATGCATATGTATATAAGCAGCAAAGTGCTGATTGCTGAAGCAAGCAATCACGAGGGAATAGAGTAGTGGAATATTGTCACGCTTGTCCAAAAGTGCTTGTGACGCATACACACGCATTTGCTTTGGTCCTCTATATAAAAGCTAATTAATTAATTGACACATACTATTAAGGAAATATTATAAACATAAAATATACATCATGTAAGAATTCAATTATAGGGATAGTTCGACCCAAAAAAGAAAAAAACTAAAGATGGGAGGCAAATGATGAGATTGGATTTTTACATTTAGAACCATGCAAAACGAATTCACGACTAACTTCTACGTTGAGAACTAGAGGGAATATATGTATATTGTTGAAGGATAAAGGGAAAAGAAGCAAGAATCAAAGTAAGTGGTTATACATGTTGGCAAAAAAAAAAAAATTTGAGTGGTTGTATATGATATGTTTGACACGAATATGCTGTTAAATGATCACATTGTCACATGATTATGTTTTGTGTGGTTGGTTTCAAGTTTCAATTATTGAAGGTCAAATTAGGTCATTAATTATCACACAATGTGGATAGAATTAAGCTCAGGATGAGAGAAGTTGCTTAATGGGTTTGGGGACTTTGAGGATCACAAGTGCTTTTCTAGTCTCAATGTTAAATAAATAAATAAATCCTTTCTTGTCTCCTTATTGCCACTTGATCCTCCTACAATCTAGATATGTTTCTTTTATATTTTTAGGGCTAATGAATAATATACTCTCTACATCATAATATTAGTGACTTTCTAAAAGTACATCTTGGCTCAAAATATAAGAATATGGGATAAATTTTATATATATTTTTTCATTTATATCCTTACTTTTTTTTTATATTCTTAGTATTCAAATACTCTTTATTTAAAAATCATACACTTGTTACTAAAAACTCTTGAAATGAAAAAAAATAAAAAGATATGGACATTTTTAAAAAATTAAAATTTCAATTAATATTTTTTGTAAACTGTAAGTTAATTAATAATGACATATAATGTGGACACACTAGTACAAAATATAAAATTTATGAAATACTTTTTACATAAGTTGAAAGGCAAACTATATAAAAAGTAAAGGCGATAACATTTTTATAATTATGTTAAAGTATGTGACACTTTGTACATCGGGAAAGGTCACTTTGTACACCGAGTGGACATAGGGAATAATTCATTATACATTTCTTATTTTAAATTGATATATAATTAAATTTTTGGATTATTTGGATGGCGCTGTATATTAAAAAAACAATTGTGTTAATATTAGTTTAATTAAAAGAGAATATTATGTTTTGAATTTCAAAGGTAAAATTAATTATTTAATCCCTATAGCTTTGAGTAAGTTCAATTATAAAACTCAGTTCTTAAATTTTAATTAATTTAGTGCAACTTAATTTCAATAATCCCAGTTGTTTAAAACATTGACTAATTAGCCTTGAAAAATAATTTTAATACATATAATTTTATTTTTTAAATATAGAGGACTAACATTTTAAATAGTTATATGTTGCATTGAGTCAAAGTTCTCAAGGACTAAGTTGTAATCAATCAAAAATTATAAGGACTAAGTCATACAAAATAAAAGTTTAAGAATTGAGTTTTCACAGGGTAAAAATCATAAGAATCAAATAATTATTTTTTTAATTTTTAATTAAAATTTCAGGAGGTTAAGTTTTGTTTTCAAAAAGACTAAAGTATATATTTGGTCCTATAACTTTATATAAAGTTTCAGTTTAATCCTTTAATTTTATAAAATATCTTTTCAGTTATTTAATTCTAATAATTATTTTAAAATGATTATTTTTTTATCTCTATCATTGTTATTTTGAAATATTAGACTTAAAATGTTAATATTTAATAATGTTTTATTAATATTTAAAAGTTCTATGTAGGAATTTTTTTTATTGATGAAACTAATTGTATTAGAGTTAAATGATTGAAAAGATACATTGTAAATTAAAGGATTAACATATATAAAATTTTATGTATAATCAAAGTAACAAATATATAATTTAACCTAATAAAAATAGAGTTTGAGGGTGCAAAGAAGTTTTTACCTTGACTCTCTAAAGATGAGAAAAAACTCTTGCACTTCTGCTTAACTCCTTCCATCTCACCCTCTTGAAGGGACAAAAACTCTTCGGACTATGGTGCATCTGTTCACACACACACACCCATGTTTATATAAGGCTTAAATATTTAACCTTATATATTTAATATACTTTTATTCAATTAAATTAAAATAAATAAATTTATTATAAAATAAATAATTTATAAATGATACACATATTTTTGATGTATTTGAAAACTAGCACCTTGAGTTTACAAGACTAAGAGCCTGTTTGATTATTAAAATAAATTGAAGAAAAAAGGAATATGTTGATGGTAAACAAAATAAACTAGAAAAACATTGTGTATGATAGAGAAATGAAAATTATAAGGAGGTAAAACCCTTGAAATGATTGAAAGATGAGAATGGGGATTAATGACTTTATTTATGACAATTCCCATTCTCACTTCACTATCACCCCATAATTTTAATTTTAATTTTTTTTTACTGTCTCTATCTCTTTAAAATTTCACGAGTTTATTTTAGTTCATTTTATTCTTTATAAATTATTTTTTTTTTCATTTCATTCTTTTTCAATAACCAAAGACTTCAAGTATATGAGTTTTTCCATGTATATATAGATTGGTTTATAATTTATAAACACCAATAATTATTACAAGAACTCAAAAATACAGATCATATTATATTGTTTACATGTTAATTCTTGAGACGGTTGGAAATCAACATATGGATATTATATATAAATATGAGTTAATCAGTAATTACCTGAAGCTAACATATATATATATATATATATAAAGCTAAGATTCAAATTCTTTCAATGTAACAATGTCACATTATAAAATACTATATAGTAATTAATAATTAAATTATAATAACTGTGTGATATATTGCCACACCTAATGGTCATTGTGATACATTATAAAATGAGAACTTGAACAAACTCTCTTCTACAGGCATCGATGGTGCGTGCAATTCATGGTGAGATTGAGACGTTTTCAAATTTATTAATATATAAAATAACAAAAAATATCAGTTACAAATTATAAAAAATAAAATGAAACCGTAGATTTTCCTCTCATCCGCGTTATGCGCAAAACTGCTGCGATTGTACGCGACTTTCGATGTTATCCCAACAAACAAAACCTACGCTCACTCACTCATTCACATGTTACACCCAATAGTTGTTACACTCTTAAGATGAGTCAAAAAGAGAAATGTCCACTTGCATTCACGTGGGAAAAAATATACTTGTTTGAGCAAAATATAATATAAATTCTTGCAAAAAAAAACATAAATTAAATTAAATTAAATAACTAGTTAAAATTTATCCATATTACCAAAATCAACCATCCATATATCGCCAAAATAGATCTATTTTGGTGATACTCACAACCGTATGGGCAAGCTAATAGCCTGATACCAAAAAAAAAAAAAACAAGACCATTCCTAAATTTTGATCAATCTTGCTAAATCTTGAATGAGAGAATAAATTACCCTTAGGTCCTAACCACTTTTGAATACATGAAAATTTGATTGTGGCAGACAAAAAAAAATATTTTTTTGATATATGTAACTGAGGCTGAAAAATAATTAGTTGTCTCTATTTAAGAGATAATTTTATATTATATTGGATTTTCAGGATATCTCACATTTGGTAACCATAAAATTAATCTCTCAAAGAATCTAAGTCAGGTTATTCTTTCTCAAATGATGCTTTCCATACATACAGGGAATTCTTCTTCTTAATTTTTACTTAAAAAACAATTTTACGTATAATTTCTAAGATCTTATACAATATCCTAATTTTTTTTAAGTCCACTGATAATTTGAGTATAATAAATTCACAACTAATATAATTATCAATTTGCTATACTCAAATCAACAGACTTTATAGTATTTTAATTTACAGTATCGTGCAGGATAAAAGAAAAAAGCATTTTTCCCAATTTTTTAACCATGGTTAATAGGGAGGATAAAGAGGAAGACTACTCATTTTTTTTATAAATCATTTCTAATTGACTTAACTAAAATCAAGGTGAGTTAGTTAGAATAATAAAGTTATTTTAAAAATAATTCACATTTTAATTTTTCCCCTAAATTTTTAAAAAATATTTGATATGGAAGAAGAGTTTTCTTAAGAATTGAAATATTGCACTCTTTTTTAAAATTTGTTGGAGATTATTTTCAAAATCGTACAATAAAAGATTACAGATTTCATATAAAAGAACAATTTTTTTAAAAAAATATGACTAAAAAATAGGATGAAAAGGGGGCAAAAAAAAAAAAAAAAACACACACACACACACAGGCGGTGGTGCTTGTCTCAACTCTCAATGCTCATCCGTGAACCTTCTTGTATTATCCTCTCCATTCTCCTGCCTCCATTTTTTATTTTCTCTCTCATTTTCTCGCTATTTTCTTTTCCTCTTTCACGGGATTCTCTTTCCCTCTCATTCTCCTCTGTCCTTTTCTTCCTATATATTCCCCTCCATGCGACCATGCCCCACTCTCTCACTCACATGTCTCCCTTCCCCTTCTCTCTCCTCTCTTCTCTCTCTTCACTTCCCCTGCATCCTATCAACCAGGTCTGTTTTCTCTTCTCTTTCTTCCTTTCTCTCTTATTTTCTCTCCAACCAAACAAGCTCATGAATTTTTATGCAGTTGCAGCAGCAGATGTATCCGAATCCGACTCTTAAGTCCACTCCCAGGCCTCCACCTTCTTCAGGTGATTTTCTCAACTGCTTGTTAGTCTCAGCAGCTTTTATTTTATTTACTGAACAGATTGATGAAGAACAAACTGATCGCATGTGTGTGTTCTTGTTCTTGTCAGGCCCATTGGTCTCCCCCATCATTGTTCTGCTGGTGATGCTGAGTCCTTTTGCTGTCACTGGTCTTAAAGAATGTACCAACACTCCTAGCCAGTCTCATACCTTGCGCGCTCTGTTATCAGAATCCAAAAACCAGACATGGAAGAACGAGGTGATGTCTCATTATCATCTCACTCCAACGGATGACTCTGTCTGGGAAAGTTTGTTGCCCAGAAAGTTGCTGAAAGAAGAAAAGGATGAGCATGATTGGGCAGTGTTGTACAGACAGATGAAGAATAAGGGGACGTTGAATGCACCTCAAGGTATTCTGAGAGAGGTGTCTCTGCATGATGTGAGATTGCATCCGGATTCAATCCATGGTGGAGCACAGCTCACGAATTTGGAGTACTTGTTAATGTTAGACGTTGACAACTTGCTCTGGAGCTTCAGGAAAACAGCTGGTTTGCCCACTCCTGGCAAGCCGTATGGTGGTTGGGAAAGTCCTAATATGGAGCTTCGAGGCCATTTTGTTGGTGAGTCCCTTTCATTCACTTTCTTAACTTTTTTGGTTTCACCATGTCTAATGTTCTTGTCTTTAATTTTTTAATCATGTGTTACTTGTGTCTCGCTGTAAATACTTATTATTATTATTTTTGGGTTTAAAGGTGAGTTCATATGAAAAGAAATTAGAAATCCCACATTAGAATTAGATTCCCATCGCCCTGGAAATAAGGTATATTAGTGGGACAAAAAAAGAGAAAAACACAATCATTCATTACTATAATTTTATTGAGCTTTGTTTTTAATCTTATAACTTATTTCTAGTATTTTTAATATTTATAATTCCTGTAATTTAACATTGTTAAGGATTTAAAGAATAAACGTCACGTAATTAATTTCCTTAAAATTATAGGGGATGAAAATACTAGAAAAATTATAAAAATTAAAAATGAAACCAAATAAAATTATAGTGTTTAATGATGGTGTTTTTTCCAAAATAACTAATAATTTGTATCAAAATCACTTACATGCTTCTTACTCACAATCGGTTTATAATGAGTTGTTTTGAACATTTTGAAGGGCATTACTTGAGTGCATCGGCTCGAATGTGGGCTAGCACTTATAACGATGCTCTGAAACAGAAAATGTCAGCTATTATTGCTGGCCTTTCAGCATGTCAACAGAAATTTGGCACAGGATATCTCTCTGCATTTCCATCTGAATTTTTTGATCGGTTTGAAGCAATTGAGTATGTGTGGGCTCCCTATTACACCATTCACAAGGTAAATTAATGCATAACTTGTTTTTGAGTACATAACAATTGTACTGTTGGGTCAATATCATGGGGACTAATTAAGTTGATCAATTTTGACAGATTATGGCTGGCCTATTAGATCAACATACTATAGCTGGTGACCCTCGTGCTTTGAAAATGCTAACATGGATGGTTGACTACTTTTATAATCGTGTACAAAATGTGATCACAAAGCACACTATAAGTAGGCACTACCAATCATTGAATGAGGAAACCGGAGGAATGAATGATGTTCTTTACAATTTATATAGCATAACGGTAGGTTAACTAGTCTTATTGCTTCATTAATTTGATTGTTCGATGCTTTTCACTCTCATACTTTCTTGATATAACTTTTTGGGTCGTTTCAAGTTGGGTTAGGTCATGGGTTGATTTTTTCTAACCCAAAGATCTTTCCGATTTGAGTAGTAGACCAAAATTGACCCGACCCGTGAATGTCTCTAAATATAAATATAAATTCAAAAATATTATAACTCATAATATTCAATTCTATCTCTGACATTCAATTTTCAATATGTACATTTCTTGTAAACCTATGCAGGAGGATCCAAAACATCTGTTGTTGGCTCATCTTTTTGACAAGCCATGCTTTTTAGGCTTGCTTGCTGTGCAGGTAACCATTATATTAATTTATAATATTTCTTTTATATCAATTTTAAGTATATTTATGGCCCTAAATCATTGTAAGTAATTTAGACACTTGCACATCTTCTTCAATACCCACTAAACTTCCAATGCCTGGAAATTAAATGTCTTGCTAATTAATAAATCATTTTCGTTTTCAGGATGTTGCAATGTTAGCATCATGGTCTTTTAATATTATTTTATCTTAAATTGTTTGTTCACAATTGGTGAAAACAAAGTGCATATATATAAGTTAAAATGACAACTAAGTTTTTCCATATAAATGCTATTGTTGACTCAAATTAAATTTTAATTTTGATTTCAAATGAAAAAGAGATTATAAGTTGGAAGTATGATGAGGGCAATCATTATTTACTCTTTCATTCCCCAAAAATATGATTTTTCAAGTGAACATCATTAACAATATTGCGCTCACATTTTAATAACATGTTTAAAGATTTGGATTTGAACTTATATCATAGTTTTAAAAATTATATTTAAATAATTTGCGTTTCCTACGTTGTATAAAATTTGTGATTTGTGATGATTCACGGTTCATAATTTATCAATATAAATTTTATTAATAAATATAATGCATGATGATATTATTTTTACAAATTAAAGCCCAAGAGTTTGAAAATTCTATTTCCCCTTTTCATGCAGGCTAATGACATTTCAGTGTTGCATGCTAATACACATATACCAATTGTTGTTGGATCTCAAATGCGGTATGAAGTTACTGGTGATCCACTTTATAAGGTAAACTTCTGCTTGGATATCATGTCATGTTTATTTAGTATTATTGTTGGCCATAATATTTGATTATATATATATATATATATATATTTATTTAGTTATTTATTTTTATAGATTGTGATTTTGATGTTTTCTTCCCAATTATCTAGTATGATTATTGTGGCTAAGGCCATATGATACAACTTATGACAAAACTTGAAGATAAAAACGCATTAATTTTATGCATTGCTTAGGTTGCCAAGATTCAAAGTTTCTTACAAGCTCCATTATTCATGCCTTTTGCTATATATGATAGGAAATTGGAACATTCTTTATGGACATTATTAACTCATCTCATAGCTATGCCACTGGAGGGACATCGGTTGCAGAGTGGTGGTAATGTGACCTAATTAATTATGTTTTTATTATCAATTTCTTCTATATAAATTTCAAATGATCCATTCAATTATATGTGTGTGTGCGCGTGCGCCAAGATGATATTGTGTATAGCTAGAGTTTTATTCCATCTTGTTATAGTAATTACTCGATGATTATAATTTATTTATTTATTTTGAAGGAGTGATCCTAAGAGAATGGCAAGTAATGTCTTGTCAACAACAGAAACTGAAGAATCATGCACAACTTATAACATGTTGAAGGTACAACTACAACCAATTATATATCATTTTATTAGCTAATTCTCTGTTAAATTATTTCTTTATACCCTATCCACAATATTTTACCATAAACTGTTGTAGATTGTTTCCATAGTATCTGCAATTAAAAAAAAAATTAACCAGGCTTAATTTCATAGGTTTCAAGGCACCTATTTAGATGGACCAAGGAAGTGACCTATGCAGACTATTATGAGCGTGCCTTAACGAATGGTGTACTAAGCATTCAAAGAGGCACGGATCCTGGAGTGATGATTTACATGCTCCCACTAGCCCCTGGGGTTTCAAAGGCTAAAACTGGGCATGGTTGGGGAACAAAGTTTGACTCTTTTTGGTGTTGCTATGGAACTGGTATTCATATATTTTCTTTATCAAATAATTTAAATTGTTTCAAGAGTTACAATATATCCTTTCAAAACTGAAGTATGCATACTCAATTACTCATGTTATCTACTATCTCTTTTGTTTTTTTTTCTTGGATTATCTTTATTAGGTATTGAATCATTCTCAAAATTGGGGGATTCTATTTATTTTGAACAAGAAGGGGACCCCACTCTTCACATAATCCAGTACATATCAAGCTCTTTTAATTGGAAGTCAGGGGGTCTCATGCTTAATCAAACTGTGTCTCCTATTACATCATGGGATCCTTTCCTAAGAGTGACCTTCACGTTTTCTCCAGCCAAGGTACTTACAAGTATTTTATGTTACAAATGACACTTGCTTTTGCATCATGAAATATTTCAGTCCATTAGAATTTTTGACCTCCACGTTTTTGCCTTTTTATAATAGAGATTGAATATTTCAAACAATATTGACAAAGAGATTTACAGCTGTTACATAAAAAGAAAAATATTGCTCTGAAGAAAATAGCTTACATTGAAATATTAACTTAATTTTGCAGGAAATTGGCTCTTCCTCTACATTGAATTTCAGAATACCAACATGGACAATTTTAGATAGTGCCAAGGCTGTATTAAATGATCAGATTTTATCTCTACCACCTCCTGGTATTCAACTCTTTTCATTTGAAAGCTAGAGGTTTCACCTTATTCATATCACAATAATTGGGTCTAGCTAGCCTTCAGTTTTTCACACAATTTAATCTCTCTCTAGTAAAAAGGATCTTTTGTGGATGTGCAGGAGATTTTTTGTCGGTCACAAGAAAATGGAATGTCAATGACAAGCTAACCCTTCAGTTGCCCCTTACAATAAGAACAGAGGCTATTAAAGGTATGTAGAAATCCATTTATGTTAGTCACTACCATGCCATTGAATAAAAGGGACAGCAAAATCTTATCACTAATATTGTGTTTTGGGTTGAATTCAATTCAGATGACAGGCCAGAATATGCTTCTCTTCAAGCAATTCTTTATGGTCCTTATCTCCTTGTGGGTCATACCACCCGTGATTGGGACATCAAAGTTCGGTCAGATGAATCTAATGCTAATTGGATTACTTCAATCCCTACTACACACAACGATGAACTAGCAACACTTTCCCAAGATATTTCAGGCTCAACTTTTGCTTTAACAAACTCAAATCAATCTCTTATAATGCAAAAATTACCTGAACCTGGCACAGAATCAGCTCCTCATGCTACCTTCAGACTTATTTCAAGTGAATCTAACTCCAAGTTTTCAACAGTGAGAGAAGTTGCTGATACATCAGTGATGTTGGAACCATATGATCTTCCTGGAAAGCTCCTGACACACCAAGGAGCAGAAAATGTTCTTGTCATTACAGATTCTTCAAATGCTGGGATCTCTAGTGTCTTCAATGTGTTAGCAGGATTGGATGGACAAAATGGAACTATATCCTTAGAATCAAAAAGCAATAAAGGTTGCTTTGTGTGTAGTACTGGTTCTGGTGAAAGTGTGAAGCTCAGTTGCAGTTCTGGTTCTGATGCTAATTTCAACCAAGCTGCTAGCTTTATAGCAACAGAAGGAATAAGCCAGTACAATCCTATTAGTTTTGTTGCTAAAGGGGCAAGGAGGAATTTTGTTTTGGAGCCATTATACTCCTTCAGAGATGAAACTTACACAGTTTATTTCAACATTCAAGCTTGATATAGATTTCTTTTTCTCCTTTTTAGAGATAGCTAGGGAAATGGTTGGAAGCTGTATATGGTACATTACATCATTGGATGGAGTCATTTGAGCATATTAAAATATCTCAAATGGCAAGAATGGTGATGATGCAATGTACAGGAAAATTAAATGAATAAATAAATATATAGGGAAAATTAATCTATCAGTCCCTATAGTTTATATCAAGTTTTACATGGCTCCTTGTTGTTTTAAGAATTTTCAACACAATTAGCGCGACCTGCTCCCAATCAGCGCCACTTGAATCGTCTTTTTTTTTTTTTTTTGGGTAGTGAAACGATTGCAAGTAGATAACAAAATGAAACAAGCCCATTACGAAAAGTAGACCTTGGGCAATGCCGGCCCACAGGTATCATCATGAAGGAATTAACATGAGGCTTGTACCAAGAAAGAGGGTCCACAATGTAATGAACTCCTGATTTTGTTGAAGTTTTTTAGATACGAGATTTCTTCTTCTTTTGATTTTTTATTTTATTTTATTTAATTCCACAGGCTTAGTGATTTTAGTTCTCAAGTAATAACTTTTTTTTCTTTTTGTGTGGGCTTATACTCTTAAACTAAAACCTCAAAGAGACAAAAGACCGTATCTCTTTAATGAGTTTAAGTATTGGAAAATCATCTCAATTAAATCTAATTTTTAAGAAAAAGATATAGGGTTAAACGGGTCCTTTTTTGTAATTTTTTTTATTTTTTTTATTTTTTTAATTATTTTTCTGGTTAACTAATGGTTGAAATAAACTTTTCTTAACTATAAGTGACATTTCATCATTTTTAAAAATTAAAGGGAAACATTACATCAATAACAATTTTAGGATTCCAAATACTCCTAGATTTACTATAATTTAAGGGTGAAATTACTCTTTAACCCCAAGATATATCTACATTTATATATATATATATATATATATATATTTATAAAGAGGACTAACAATGATTATATGGAATGTATGTGTGTGTTTGTGTAATAACCTACAGGTCAAAAAAGAGCTATCCTTGCTTAGATAGTCTCGAAAATGTAATTCTTATTAAGGAATAAGCTACGATTGGTCCATATTAATAAATAGTTAGTTACTTAATTAGAATTGCCAAAAGATTTATTTTATACCCTTAACCTTCTTATTGACTTTATTAATTATGATACTTTCCATATGTTTTCCAATATACATTTCCCCGATTATTCTTCTCTTGTATCTTTCTTTCCTTAATATGAGTAATAAGTCAGTAAATCTGAGAGTAACTTTTTCAACTCAAACAGAATGATTTTCCAATCCCATTTAACTAAATCTCCAACCTCTTATTTTATCATAAGCAATTTGGAACTTAGCAAATTGCAAGTAGGACAAGAAGTTTACAAGTCTGAGAGTAACAATTTTTTTCAACTCAAATAAAGGTTACGTTGTAAGTAACAAATTTACAAGGTCCCTACCCCATTTAAATAAATTTCCAACCCAATTAAAGTGAAATTGGGAGTAACTAGTTTGCAAACTTGTTACTCATACTCGCAATTTTTCAATCCCAAATTGATAGTGCTGATATCACACTAATTGTTTGGACCGTTGAGACATCACTTTATTTGAGTTGGAAAATTTGTTACTCCCATACTTACAAACTTGTTACTTAATTATACTTGCAATTTTCCAAGTTCCAAATCGCTACAAATTGAGTTGGAATTTTTGTTAAATTGGATTAGGAAATCACTTTATTTGAGTTGAAAAATTTGTTTCTATAAGACTTGAAAATTTGTGGCTCTTACATACTATTAGGGGTATTTTAGTCACACAAAAATATTTATAATTAAAGAAAAGGAGCACGATCCTAAAATTTAATTTTAACATTTTATGGTCCTAAATGGTTGTTTCTCATTTTCACAGGTCCTAATTTGGGATATTTCCTATATATATATATATATATATATTTGATAAAAGAGCTAACCTTCACCTAAAAAAGGAAAAAGAGCTATCTTTGTTGAGGTGGTCTTGACAATGTTAATGTTTTTTGTCAATTTGTTTTAGGCATATGCTTAAATTCATCCATATTGATAAATAGTTTGTACTCCTTGACAAGCTTTTATACTCAACCTTCTTATTGATTTTATTTACGAGACTTTCCATATGTTCTCCAATATACAGTTCCCTTGATTATTCATCTCTTGTATCTTTCTTTCCTTCATTGCGAGCGCTTTGTGTTTTTTCAGTCTCCACAATCTAAAGTCATCACCACCTTCATTTTAGGCTTATAGTAATCTTCCACCTCAAAAAACGTTGTGTGTGTACGTGTTTGGAGTTTCCAATTTTATCGCCATTAAGAGACTCTCATTTCATGTTAAGTTTTGCATAAGTTACACTGACATAGATAAAGCTAACCACAAGATAACACAAAACAGAGAATGATATCTAAATTTTTATCAATCTTAGTTGTTCAAAAGTGTTTTCCCCCCTTTTTTTATTCGGGGATGAGTCAGCATTGCCCAAAAAAAGGAGGGGTGGTGGTTTTTATCTGTGTATTCATTACCTCAACTTTTCTATTTGGTTTAAAATTTATCCTATTTCTGTTTTGTTTAAATCTCCTCCCTCCATTAATTCTTCTCCTTCATTCTTCTATGCCATTTTCTCATTATATATATGCCCTAGTCTCACATTCGTCTCTCACAAGTATTTGGTATTGGTATTGCGAAGGAGAATTTGAAGGCAGCAGAAGATGTATCCAACTGTTAAGTCCGTTAACATGCCTTCACCTTCTTCAAGTAATTCTTCTTGCTTTTATATTCCTTTCTCTCTTTAATTTTTTTGTTTGAGCCAATGATCACCACGTGCGTGTTCTTGACAGGCCCATTAATTGTTGGCATCACTTTTTACGCCATTGTTGTGCTGGTGCTGAGTCCTTTTGCTGTCACTGGTTTAAAAGAATGTACCAACACCATTACCCAATCCCATACCTTGCGTGCCCAGTCATTAACATCCACAAACCAAACATGGAAGCAAGAGGTCATGTCACATTATCATCTCACTCCAACGGATGACTCTGTCTGGGAAGGTTTGCTGCCCAGGAAGTTACTGAAAGAAGAAAAAGATCAGCATGATTGGGCCGTGATGTATTAGACAAATTAAGAATAGGGGTCTGTTGAACGCACCTCAAGGTTTTCTCAGAGAGGTGTCTTTGCATGATGTGAGATTGAGTCCAGACTCAATCCATGCTCGAGCACAACTTACAAATTTGGAGTATTTGTTAATGTTAGATGTTGACAGCATGCTTTGGAACTTCAGAAAAACTGCTGGTTTGCCCACTCTTGGCAAGCCTTATGGAGGCTGGGACTAGCCCTGATTTAGAGCTTCGAGGCCATTTTGTTGGTGAGTTCCTTTTATTTATCATCTTAACTCCTGTATCATATAATGTCTACTCATACACACTTTGTTCGGGGTGTGAGTGTGATTTAATTGGAGATATACAAGTAAATAGAAAAAATCATCAAAAACTCTCAAGATTTTGTGTCAAAATGTGGCATTGAATCTACCAATATATTTCGTACCAAAATCTAGTGAAGTACAATGGCTTGGAAGATCTATCACAAAGCTTTACTTTTCATAATTAACACATAACTGTTTCACTTTTCACATTTTGAAGGGCATTACTTGAGTGCATCGGCTAGGATGTGGGCTAGCACACATAATGATACTCTGAAACAGAAAATGTCAGCTCTAGTTGCTGGCCTTTTTGCTTGTCAACAAAAACTAGGCACAGGATATCTCTCTGCATTTCCATCTGAATTCTTCGATCGCTTTGAAGCTCTTCAATTTGTGTGGGCTCCCGATTAAACCATTCACAAGGTACATTAATTGGGAACTAGTTTTTGACAATGCAACTACACAGTGTTGGGTGAATATTGTGGGTTTGAACTAAGTTGATTAACTTTGACAGATTATGGCCGGCCTGTTAGATCAACACACTATAGCTGGAGATCCTCGTGCTCTAAAAATGCTAACATGGATGGTTGAGTACTTTTACAATCGAGTGCAAAATGTGATTACAAAATACACTATCAATAGACACTACCGATCATTGAATGAGGAAGTTGGAGGAATGAACGATGTCCTTTAAAATTTATATAGCATAACGGTAGGTTAATTAGTCTAGTAGTTTTATTAATTTTTCATGCATGATGATTTTCTTATATTCTTGATTTTGGTACTTCCTCCATTCCTTAATATAAGTTCCAAATTTGAAAAATACACAAACCAATGAAAAACTAAAATATATGCGATATGTAAAAGTTAGTTTTTTCTTTCCATTCTTACTCTCAATTAGAGCCGTCAATTAGGGCCAAGCCCGTAGGGCTGGCCCTTTTAGGCCCGAAAAAATTGAGGGCCGGGCTTTCATTTTATCTTTAAAAATGTAAATCGGGCCTAAAAGGGCTTAGGCCCGAAAATAAAAGGGCCGGCCCTTTTAGGCTCGTTTATAATTTTTTTTTAAAATTATAATATAAAAAAATAAAAGATTAAATACATAATTCAAAGAAATGAACATATTAAATGCATTCATTCATCCCTTATTTATTTATTATGATAATATTAGTTAAGTTTAATTTTTATTGGTATTCACTTTGATGTTGCTATTTGATATTAGACCTAAATATTTTAGTTTTCTTTATTGTTGTGGTGTAAATTAATTTAAATTTATTTTCTTAAACTTAATTTTATGAATAATAACTTTTTTTATAATTATAAATATATATTTTATAATTTTTAATTGAAAAAATAATTTTAAAAAAATAGGGCCGAGGCCCTGAGGGCTAGGGCCGGGCCTTAAAAAATGGAACCCTGACATGTAATCGGGCTTATTAGGGCCAGCCCGTTTAGGCCCTGACCCTTCAAGGGCCGGCCCTAATTGACAGCTCTACTCTCAATTAAGTGTCATCACGAGAAAGATTGCATTTTTAAATATCAATGGTAGGTGGGATGGGTAATTTAGATTTTCCAAAAAGGGTATTTTTGGAAACATGCGTTAATTACGCTTGGAAATTTGTATTGGAACTTTTATTTATAGACAAAAAAAAAAAAAAAAGAGCTATAAATGAGGATCCATATTAAAGGATGGAGCGAGTGTAATTTATTAAGATATCTCAGGTGGGACCATGCCATAAATTGAATTTTTTCAATCCAAGGCATTCTTTAGTCATAAATGCCTTTGTTAAACTCAATAAAGCCACTTAGATATAAAAAATAATTGCCATAAAATACAAAAAATAATAATTATAACTCATAATAGCCAATCAACTAAGGTTTGAAGGATTCTAACTGATTTGAAAAGCTCTTTATGTTTTGTTTGGTTTAAATTTTTTTTAGAAGAGCTTTTATCTCAGGACCTTAAGGTCCGTTTGGATTTCAGTTGGACATAATAGATTATGAAAATAATTAACTAAGTGGTAGATTTTAATTATAATTAATTATATTAGAACACAATCCGTTTGGATGTTGTTTTTCTAAAATTGATTTTAACATAACTAAAAATGTTTGGATAATTTTTTTAGAATCAATTTTAACTGTTTAAATTACCATAAAGTACATTGCTTTTAAAATTAAATTATTAATAAATTTGTATCTAATAGTATTAAAGTTGTTACATTTTATTTAAGAAGTAAAATATATTATTGATTTTATTTTTATTAAATTTTGGGATGTTTTTATAATTTTTTCCTGGGTCTTTGTTTGTAATTTTCTCCAATGCTTTTTGATAGATTATCGCAGATGCTCCAATTGTCAGTTTATGAAAAAAAAATTAATTTTAACCAATAAAATTGATTACATAATTTTTACATGTTTAGATATATTTTTGATTAATTGATTTTAATAGTAAAATAATTGATTATTTTGTCTAACCAAACGGGCACTTAATTAGATCAAAAGCTAATGATTCTTACTTCCAACATTGCATTAGACACATCTTGATAGCGTGTAATGCTATTTACATTTTTCTATCATTTGTTAATTAGGATCATGTCCCTTGTCCACTTCTGTTGACATTCACACTCTTAGAATAATTTTGGCCTCTACCATCTGGATTTTTTAACTTAATAAACTCTTTATTAGGTTTTTATTTCAGTTGTTTTCTTTCTTTTTTTATTTTATTTTTTGGATATTTCCAGACTCGAACTGTTGGATCTAGAATGACTTTTTTACTTCTTGTACAGAGGGTTATTTTAGTTTTTTTAAAATTTAATATTTTGTAATTTGTCAATTTACTTTAGAGTTTTATAATTTACAAACAATAAATTATATAAGAACTTGTCGCACCCGGAAAAATGCAACGCGGACGGCGTGTGAACAGAGATCTCGGCCTTCGCGGCAGAAACCAGACGGAACGAGGGGTCGCCACTAAGATTTTGAGGTAAATCTTGGGAAACCGATTAAAGGGAGGATAAGGGTGGTCTGCGAAATCAAAGAATGGGTTCAGGAGTTGGTTGAGTATGAAGAAGGTGTTAGGCACCCCACAACACCCATTCGTCAGAACGATTATCTGAAATTTATTGTGCTCTATTAATATGGTTTTATAATTATTTTAATTATCCCTTTTATATTTATGTGTTTGATAAAAATGATAAGAATTAGGTGAGAAATATTTATTTATTTACGAGGGAGGACGGATTTGACTCAGAATCTAACTCTGAGGCCTACGTACCCTGTGATAAGAATCAAAGTCCACGTAGTTCGGGTTTATAAGTTTGTTGGTGAAAATATTTTTTTAAAGAGAAATTAATTAAAAATAACTCACCATTTTGCAAATAAAATAATTTTTAAAATTTTGATATGTGTGTTTTAAATTTCAAGTAATTTAATTTTAATTATTTTCTCAATTTTTGAATTTTGAGTTAAAGAAAATAAAATGGTTTAAAATTATTTTTTTATATTTTGTGATTGGGAATTTAATCGCAGTATCTGCAGAACTTTATTGGTTCATACGATAATATAATTGCTCTAAATATCTATAGAAATTCTGAAATCCCACATGATAAAAGAGTTTGGTAATTTTATTTATTTATTTATATTCTTATGTACATTTTTAAGTGTTGATAATAATTTTTTAGCATGTAGATACATGTTTTAAAGAATTTTAATCATCATACCTAGATAGCCTTATTGACTTATACGGTAATATAATTATCCTAAATATCTGCAGAGATTCTAAAATCTCATACAATAAAGAAATTAAATTTCAATACATTTTTAATGTGATTATATTAATATGTAATTTATACATATTTTAAAAACTTAATCGTTATATCTGCAGAGTTTTATTGACTCATACGATAATACAATTATCTTATAAGTCTACGGAGATTCAAAAATCTTACATGACTAAAAGATATAATCGGTGAATATGATTACATTTTAAATACATTAATTTGATTAATTAATTTTCTAAATTGTGTTATATGATTATTTGCAAAAATTATTTATTTATTATAAAAATTGAGAATCACTATATTTGCGAGGACTTATTATCCCACACGATGATGTTATTAATTTAAGTCTCTACGAAAATTTTTAAAATCTCATATGAGACTTAAATAAATTATTAATTTGGATTATAAAAAGAGAGTTAATTTTAATGGTGGGCCTTTAGAACCCATATAAACATATAAGTTTTGCTCTCATATCTGTGAAACCTTATTGATTTACACGACACAAGATTATCCTGAATATCTGCAGAAATTCAAAATCTCACACGATAAAAGGATTAAATAATATTTATTTTGAATATATTTTAATGTGTAATTATATAACACATATTTGTTAATATAGAAATCTTAATCGGTATACCTGTGAAGCCTTATTGACTCACGCGGTAGTACGATTATCTTAAATGTCTACGGAGTTTTAAAAATCTCACATGACCAAAAGACATAGTTGATAAATATAATTATAGTTTAAATTTATTAATTCAAGTAAAATTATTTATTATTTTAGTTACAAAAATTTGTTTATTTGTTTACCATACAAATTGTGAATCACGATATCTGTAACACACCAAATTTTTTTTAAATAATTTAACTCAATCATAGTTGGGTTACAGCCACTCAACACATTTTTATATCAATAATTTCAATATAAAATATTTTATAATTGGCTTCAACTCACACAATATAACATTTCAGATAAATTTTTACCTCCCACATGCCATTAAGCTAAATCACATTTATTCATCCTTATACTCCCAACAAGTAAATTAAACAATTTAGTTAATTTTCAACACAAGCCAGTTATTTAGCCTCATAATCATGCCATTTTAACCAATCCAAAGTAAATCAAATATTAAAATTACAGTCATCTAAAGTATACCAAAAATAGAAATAGTTTGAAAGGTATGATTACATTTATATATTCATATAATTGTCAATAAACAAAAAGCCCTAATATTGGCAATATAACACATTATAAATCATAAATCAAATACCCAAAAGAGACAGTGGATCTATGCCACTAAGCCTCTGGGACTCCTCCACGTGTCACTCGTGGCTCTTCTCTTGAAAATTGTTAACCACATAATGAGACTCAAAAGTCCCAGTAATCATAGCTAATTTATGATAGTATATACAAACAGTTAAGTGTGCTTATTAAGTGAGAATTAAAAATAATATAATTCTAACAAATATAAGAAATATTACAATATACACAAATAACCATTCTTATATCCCTCCATTAACCTCAAGCCGTAGCTCTCACTCGGTGCTAAACTACCTGGTCAAAGGTAGATTAGCCCGAGCCCTTACAAGCCACCTATTGAGTTCCAATAGGGGCGTATCACGCGGCACATAAATACAACAACAATAGCAAGTCTCCCAACACCTTCCACAATAATCAAACAAATTCATAATAATATTGCACAATTATACAATATTACAAAATTCATAATTTTTTCAATAATCACCCAATTAACATGAAGTAACACTAATCACAAATTAAAAGCCTGGTTACCTTGTGACTTTTTCAATAAATTATTCCTTACAATTCCTCTCCCACCACAATCTTCACCAATAATACAATCTACAAATAACATATTATTTATAAATATTAGTTTCAATTTTGAAACTAATAAAATAATTCTAATAATAGAATTAAAAATATAACATAACTCCTAATCTTAATCTTAATACAAATCTAAACTTAATACTATTAAGTAAAATTTTTAACTCCTCTTTTAATTATCAATAAACATTAATAATCTAAAAATCAACTTCTAAACTAATTTTATTATCAAAATTTTCTTTTTATTTTATAAATTCGCACCTAAAATATCAAAAAATTAAAAATTGAGTCTCTAGCTTATAATCATAATCCTATAGCCATAATAATTCATTTCTCATCCCAAATAATCATCTAAACCTCAATAAATCAACATATATTTTCAAATAAAAAAAATTTAGTCTATGATTTGATCCATAAGCCATAAATTCAAAGATCATCAATAAATTTATACTCTAGAACATTTATTATACTACTAACAACCTCAAAAACTATATTTATTTAACATAAATTCATTCCTCTTTCAAATCTTAAATTTTTCACCATCACAAAATCAGAAACTAAAGGAGCTAGATGAATAAGAAAAATTTTCAAAACACTTATTTAATCTTAAAGAGCTTGAAATCTCACCCTAATTATCCTATTAGGAAGTCTCACCTTTAAAACTTAAACACGCTGCGTCGATGAACTTCCTCACAGTCGCTTGCTCTGTTTGTGCGCGGAAGAGAAGTGAGAAGAGAAGGAAAATGAAAGGGAACAGGACATTTGTTGTTTTTTTTAAAAAAACATGTGGGTCTCACATTTCCTTTTTGCTTTCCTTTCCTTCTTTTTATATATTTATGTGCATCGCATTTACACCGAAAGCTCCATTTCTCCTTCTCTTTTTATTATTATTATTATTTTATATGTATGATCATTGCATGCGGATGCGGCGAAAGCTGGTCTCTTTTTCTTCTTTCTTTCCTTCCTCTTTCTCATACCTTTTCTTATTTTTTTAATAATAATAATAATAATTTAATTAATTTTTTTAATTAATTAATTATATATTTTTTTTTTTATAATTATATCCTAAGTTAGATTTAATAATAATCTCCTACTAATTTGCTTACCTCTAAATATATTTTTTTATTTTTATTAACCTAAATTAACTATTAAAATTTAAATTGGGATGTTACAATATCTGCGATGATTTATTATCCTACACGATGATGTGATTAATTTAAGTCTCTATGAAGATTCTTAAAATCTCACATAAAACTTAAATATTTATTATAAGATTGATTCTCGTACCTGCAAAATCTTATTGATTTACACAGTATGAAATCATTTTAAATTTAAACGCTTGTGGAGACTCTTGAAATCTCACACTATAAATAAACCATAAATGCGCACACACACATGTACATATGTATATGTATATAAATATCTTTTTCTTTTTATACATTAGTCTAATGCTCAGATATGGCTTTCGAAAGGAAATAATGATAGTCACAGTAATAGCATCCAAAAATTAAAATTAACAAGATCCACATACCATCTCCACCATTAATTACCTAATTTATTTCCCATGAAAATCAAAATGAAGTTGATGTCTTAAAATTATTTGTGAATAAACAGTAGTCCCATATTATATATATGCATACTCTTAATTTTTTCAAAATAATGTGATCATTTGAATGAATGAAGTAGGCATATGAAATTGTAAAAGAAGTACAAAATTTTTGAACAAGAAAGAGCATACTCAAATTACCGGGACCGAGATAAAGAAGCCCTAAAGGTCCAAAAAGATGAGTAAATCCCACTTCAAGCAATGTCGTAGGCACCACCGCTCTTCTGATTCATATTATTCATCTTCCATGTCCGACCGCTCCAGAAGTGAAAGTTCATATGGGATTGAACATGGAAGGTTGCTTTCGAGTTTAGTGTTCTAGAACATGGTTTTTGGGATGGCCTACACCACATCAGACACGTCCTTAGTTTGACACAACTCTAGCAATTTGCTAGTTGCCTTGCCACTCATTATTGGTGTGACCTGAATGGACTGGACCACATGACTAGAGTAATGGATGAGGAGAACCAAAAATTGAGATCTCGAACGTTTCCCAAGTTTTTTAGTTTTTTGCCCATTTTAGAATCTTGGTAAGTGCTTGGAATGTTGTAGGAAGATCTCCAGTGGGAAGCTTAGCCGCAGATTTAGATGAGTGGTTGAATCTCAAGAATGCGTTGAACACATTTGGCCGTGATAGGAGTAGAAGACCCAACAGTGGCAACAACTCGAAACCTGCTTAAAGGAAGAACTTTGAACGATATGTATGGATGTCCATGGTTAACACCCATGCTAAAGTCATCATCAAGTAAAAGCTACATCCATGAAGAGAACAGCATCTCTGGAAAGAGGAGTTATAGTAGCCACGCAGGAACACACAGAATGGCAGAATAGGAGACTCAAAATGTCAAACCGAAAGAAGACAATAAGTACTCCTTGCTGGGAAGTATGAAGATGGTTGGAGTATTCATTAGTGTGTGGATGAGATAGGAGTTGCTCAATAAGTGTTGCATCTTAAATGTGACAGTTTTGTTCAATAGCATGTGGCATAATGGGCTATTTGGGAAACAGAAGTTCCGTCGCAGTTAGCATATTGATTGAAGAAATAAGTTTTTGTTTTGTAGTTGCCCACTTGGCATCAAGGGAGAAGAAGGGTGATGAAGGCCAAAGTAAGTCAATAGGTTTTGGAAATTTTTAGGCAAACTTGTTTCCCCACAATTCTTGGACACGATCATTATCCTTATGCTCTTTCTTTCTCTGTCTCAGATCTATCTTCTATGCTCTGTCTTTTTTCTCTGTCTCCTTCTCGGTTCTTCCCTCTGTTTCTCATCCAGTTTCCTGTCTTCTCATCACTGCTCCCTCTTCATCTTTTATGCTCTGTTTTTTATTCTTTTTTCTGTTTAGTTTTCTCTCTCCAGTTCTAGTTTTTTTTCTTGGTTTTTCAGATCCGTCCCTCTTATGTGTTCTTAGTTTTCTTTTTAAAGTAGAAAAGGTTTTTTTTTAGAGCTTGCGTGTAGCTCTTTAAGCGTGTCACCTTTCTGCTCTATTTTTTCTCACTTTTTCTCTGCTGTTTTGTCTACTTTCTTTGCTGTTCTGTCTGTTGTCTTCGTGCACGTCTAGCTCTGTTTGTTTTTGTTCTGCATTTCATTTTGCCTTTGTGACTCTGGTTTTTGTTCACATGTTTACGTGCACGTGAGGTTGATCTTTTCGGCTTTCTCTCCTCTTCCCTTTTCTTTTGTTTCGTTCTTGCTTCTCTCTAGTCTGTGCTTCTGCGTGTGTACTGCTGCATGGCCGAAAGTATACGTGCATGTGTGTTCTCCTTTCTGTGTTGCGTGTGTGTGCTTCTGCAGGTTTTTGCTTCTCTCGTGTGCATGCATGACTGCCCAGTTAAGCTGTGATGAAACACTGATTCTATCAGCGTTTTGTCCAACTTTCTTTTTTTATTAATAATTCTGATTAATACATACATACATACATACATACATACATACATACATACATACATACATACATACATATATATATATATATATATATAATATGTATTTAAATGAAAAAAAAAGATTTGAGGAGAGAAAAGTTAACTTTCAAAAGTATACTCTCAATATTCTTGAATGATTGGAATAATTTAGGAGAGATTTTCTTTTTCAAGATTTAACCTTTCTTTTTTTTTTTATTTTGTTAAATTATCATTATTTTTTTTGAAAATATAATCATAAAAAGGGACTAAATTTCATTTTTTGTATTTTTATATTTTTTGATTATTTTAATGAACTAAGAGAAATAAAATCCTAACCAACAAAAGGTTATTTAAAATAAAATTAAACCCTATTAATTAAATTTTTTTAAAAAATATAATCCTAAAAAGGATTAAATTTCATTTTTACATTTTTATATTTTTTGATTATTTATTATTTAATTTAAAAAATTACCCGGACAAAATACGGTATTCACAGAACTCCTTGTTTAAAATTATAACTTAAACTTTAATATTTTTCATTAAAATATATACAAGAAAACTTATGTTCATTTTTGCCATTAGACATCTTAACTGGTTTTTAAATCAAATTATCCAAATAAATTTTAATTTGTTCAACTGACTTTTTAAAAAAGATATCTAGATATAAATCACATTATAATTACAAACTTTTTTCTTAACCTTAGTTCATTTTTAACTTTAGTTGAAAATTTTTTAATTCAGAAACACACAAAATCTATAACTATGCTTGTCTTGTTAACCTATACAGGGAGATCCAAAGCACCTATTGTTAGCTCACCTTTTTGACAAGCCATGCTTTCTAGGATTGCTTGCTGTGCAGGTAATATTTATATTCATTTATTATATCATTTGTGCAAATTTGAACTGAATTTGTGGCCCTACACCATATCAAGACCTAATCATCCAATGACTTATTTAATTCTCTTACAAGCTAAGAGTTTTTAAAATTCTCATCCCACTTAGGCCGATGATATCGCAAACTTGCATGCTAATACTCATATACCAATTGTTGTTGGATCTCAAATGCGATATGAGGTCACTGGTGATCCAATTTATAAGGTAAACTTCTAAATGCATATTATATTACTAAATTTAAAAGGAGCCATGTTTAGCCTTTGCTGGCCTAGGTGCTTTTTTAATTTAATAACGTTATTCACAGATTTAATTTGACATTTTCTTCTCAATTATCTACTATAATTCATCATAAAAAACATTGAAAACCTATTAATTAGTTTCTAATGAGCTCTACAAATATATTTTTTTATGATAGGAAATCAGAACATTCTTTATGGACCTTATTAACTCTTCTCACAGTTATGCAACCGGGGGCACATCAGTTTCAGAGTGGTGGTAATGTGACCTTGTTAATTAAATATATTTTGACTTTTTTCCAAATAAACTTCAATTATATTCCTTCTTGTTATAACAATTCATTGATGTCTTTTTCATAGGCATGATCCAAAGAGAATAGCAGATGATATCTTGAACACGGTAGAAACTGAAGAATCATGTGCAACTTATAATATGTTGAAGGTACAACCTATCATGCATATGTTTTTAATAGCTCTGGATGGAATGCTTTCTAGGAGGAAATATTTTTAGAGAAAAACTTTAGCTCATGTTTTTAAGTTGTACAGTTTTTCCATAATATCAGCAATGAGAAGTTAACAAGAGTTAATAATTACTTAGGTTTCAAGGCATCTATTTATATGGACCAAGGAAGTAACATATACAGATTATTACGAGCGTGCCTTAACAAATGGTGTATTGAGTATTCAAAGAGGCATGGATCCAGGAGTGATGATTTACATGCTCCCATTAGGCCGTGGGGTTTCAAAGGCTAAATCTGAACACAGTTGGGGAACAAAGTTTGACTCTTTTTGGTGTTGCTATGGAACTGGTATTCATATATTTGCTTCGTCAAATAATTCAAATTGTATCAAACTACAATATATCCTTCACCGCTCAAACATGCATACTCTTATGTTTTGCACTATCTTTGTTTTCTTCAGGTATTGAATCATTCTCAAAGTTAGGGGATTCTATTTATTTTGAGCAAGAAGGGAGCCCTACTCTTTACATTATCCAATACATATCAAGCTCTTTTGATTGGAAGTCTGTGGGTCTGATGGTTAATCAAACCGTGTCTCCTACTACTTCAGGGGATCCTTACCTAAGAGTGACCTTCACATTTTCTCCTACTACGGTAATTACAACATTCACTGAAATTCTTCTCCCATAACTTTAGCCTTGGAATTATCATGATGCTTAATTTGGTCCAAGTTTGATCCCTTTCCTCCATATCCATTGTTCACTAAGTGATTCAATCCTCAAAACGAAAGGTTCTACAGTTTTAATCAATACTTGCAATTTTTACTTTGGCAGGAAACTGGCTCTTCATCGACGTTGAACATTAGAATACCGACATGGACAAGTTTAGATAGTGCCAAGGCTATACTACATGATCAAACTTTATCTTTACCATTTCCCGGTACTTTAACTTTTTTTTTTTTTTAATAATGGTGTTTCACCTCAATTGTATAGCAATTTGGTCTAACCCTTAGTTTCCCCAATGAAAATGTTTTTAATCCCTCTTGTTAAAAAAATGACAAGATTGTTTGATTTAAATGCAACTATTTCTTTCATTCTAGGAGGATAAGAAGTTCTAATGAATATATAACATGACAAATATAACTCTTTTTTGTGGACATGTAGGAAACTTTTTGTCAATCACAAGAAAATGGAGTGCCATTGACAAGCTAACTCTTCAATTTCCTCTTGCTATCAGAACAGAGGCTATAAAAGGTAGAAATCAATTTTTTGTTTTCACTTCCATTGCTTAAAAGGAGGGAAAAAAATTTCCCATTATTGATATTGTGTTTTGAATTGAATTCAATTGATCAGATGATAGATCGGTATATGCTTCTGTTCTAGCAATTCTTTATGGTCCCCATCTTCTTGTTGGCCACACCTCCGGTGATTGGGACATTAAAGTTAGGTCAAATGCATCTAGTGCTAACTGGATTACTCCAATCCCTGCTACTTACAACAATCAACTAGCAACACTTTCCCAAGCTATTTCAGGCTCAACTTTTGTTTTAACAAACTCAAACCAATCTCTCACAATGCAAAAATTACCAGGACCTGGCACAGAATCAGCCCCTCATGCAACTTTTAGACTTATTTCAAGTGAACCCATCTCACAGTTTTCAGCAGTGAGAGATGTTGTCGGTAAATCAGTGATGTTGGAACCATATGATCTTCCTGGAAAACTCCTAATGTTCCAAGGAATAGAGAATGGTCTCGTGATTACAGATTCTTCTAATGGTGGGGTCTCTAGTGTTTTCAATGTGGTAGCAGGATTGGATAGGCAAATCGGAACTGTATCCTTAGAATCCAAAGGCAATGAAGGTTGCTTTTTGTGCAGTACTGGTTCTGGTGCTAGTGTGAAGCTAAGATGCAAGTCTGGTTCTGATGCTAATTTTAATCAAGCTGCAAGCTTTACGATAATAGAAGGACTAAGCCAATATGATCCCATCAGTTTTGTGGCTAAAGGGGCAAAGAGGAATTTTGTTTCGGAGCCATTATACTCCTTCAGAGATGAAACTTATACAGTTTACTTTAACATTCAAGCTTGATATAGATTTCTTTTTCCACCTCTTGAGAGAAAAGGAAATGATTGACAATTGTATATGATGCATCATTGGAGTTCTTTGTATTTGAGCATACTAAAATGTTTCAAAGGGCAAGAGTGACGATGATGCAATGTATAGGAAAAATGAATGAATATATATACACACACACACACAAACACATATATAGGGAAAAGTTAATCTTTTAATCTTCAAAATTTATAGCAAATTTTACATGAGTCCTTTCATTTTAAGAATTTTCAACACATTGTTATACTCGACAACATTTACATCTTTTTGGACAACATTCACATTGTTAGTCTTTATAATTTTTTTACTAGAAAATCCGTCCTCCACATGCTTATGTCCATTAACAATGTTATTAACGGTGGAGATATGTTTAAAAATGATTATGTATACCAAATAGAGTAGTAGCTTATTTTTTTCAAGTTTTTTGCCATGTAAACCGAAGAACACTCATTCATGTGATTTAAGCGTAATTATTTTTACGCTCGAATAGAAAAGAAATGAAAGCAGGATTTAAAGGAGGTAAATAGTCTAAAAAAAAAAAAACAACCATGGAAACTATATTGTGAAATCTGGATATAAATGGCTAATGGGAAATAAAGTCATAGCTAAGTGGACAAAAATTGCATGGGGCAAATTCAATGTACCCAAACACCTAACATTTGGCTAGCCTTGAAGGGGAGATTACTTGCAAAAAAATACCTCTTCATCCCTATATATATAAAAGGTGTTTTTGATACTTTTAATAAATTAGATAATTTTGCCTTCATCTTAAAAAATAAAAAAAATATTAATTATTTGCTTTACTCATCATTATCATAATATTAAGTGTGACACTATTAAGGATAAAATTGAAAAATCATTGTGATTTTATGCAATTTTAACTAAATAGCCAACTTTTATCATACAAAATTTAATTAAAAATATTTTATATATAGATATGGAAGGAGTATTTAAAAAAAAAAAAAGAAAACTCAGAAGTAAGTGATTGACAATACATGCGCTTTCTGTGAGATAGAGGAAGAACGACATGAACACTTATTTTTAAAATGCTTCTGATCAAGCAATCTTCTTAGATTGATTATAGATTTGATTAATTGTATTGGCTTACTTCTGTAATATGATAGATGTTTCTTCATATAGGTATTGTAAAATTAAAAGATATATTTTACATGCCACAACAATTTGCTATATATTTCTGGAAAGAAATGTGAGATTCATTATTTACATACACATGAAAAAATGATTGCTAGAGTAAATTAGAATAAAAAAAACAAATCTCAATTTTCAAATCTTAAAATTAATTTCTTAAAATAATATATAACTTTTTTAAAAAAAATTTAAGAGTATAGGAGAAAATCTGATGAATTTAAATCTTTGAAAGTCTTCTCAAGGAAATCAAATTTTCTAATAAATGGATAAAAGAGCAAATTGACATTTAAATTATAGATTCAAGAGCATCTGATATCCTAAACTCATTAAATATGTAATGTTTTCATTCAACTTTTGAAAACAATATAATATAACTATACTATTAATAAAAGTTAACTTTAACTATTATTTGAGCAAAAAATAATAGAAAAAAAATTAAAAAATTACAAAAAATGAGTAATAAAATTTTCTTGATTATTTCTGTAATTTTTTGAGTTCTTGTCTGCAATAAATTTAGAATTTCAAATATTTTTAAACTTTTAGTTTAGACGCCAATTTACCCTTATCCTAAAATAGTATGCGTTTGCGTGCGTGTGTGTGTTGAGTTTATCAATATTATCTTTTGGGAATAATGAACTTTTAGTTCCCTATGTTTGTCTCAAAACTTTTAATTCCCTCTGTTAGTCTCAAAACTTTTAATTCTTTATGTTTGTCTCAATTATTAATTTAGTTATTTAAGTTTAATTTTTATTAATTTGATCCTTATCATCTCTTAAATTATCTTATTAGTTCTATAAGTTTTAAAATATAAATTAACTCTCAAATTAATATAATATATAAAGTATATTAATGACTTTGTTTGTACACATTGCTAAACAAAAATAAATTATCCTTCAAATCAGTTTAATTTTTATGAATCTAATCCACTGTGCTCCATTTTTTTGTTTCTAAAAATTTCTGAGTCTTTTTTTTTTAACCTATACTTCTTTTTATTATTTTACACAGTTATTATCAAATATTCCATTTTTCATGTTAGTAAATTTTAATAGTGTTACTTTCTCTTTAAATAATAAAAATCAAATCAATAAATAAGACAAATTTAAAGAAATAAATTGATAAAAATTAAACTTGAGAAATAAAATTGATAAAAAAAAACTTAAGGGAGTAAAAGTTTCCTGATCTCTTTTTTTTTTTTTTTTTAAACTTATCCAAGTTGGGTTAGATATAATCCCAAGATGGGGAAGCTGCTTATGGTAGACTTATACTTGATGAGGATGGTAGCCGAAGAGGCGGATTCATGTTGAAGTTGGGTTACTTTCCTTGTACTATTGCAAAAATGTTAAGTATTAGGGAAGGTTTTAAATCTTTGTAGGAGTATTGGCTTCACGAAAGTTAATTTATTTGTTGATTCAATGGAAGCCATAGAGAATATTCAAAAGATTTAGGATCACTCACCCGGCTCTTAGTATTGCTAACGATATTAAGAAAATACTGACTCAATATTAGGAAGTTTCTTATGATCACTTGTTTAGGGAATCAATGACCTTTACAAATTGGCTTGCACGCAATGCACTGTGATGGAACCATCCCTTTATTGTTTAGCCATCATAGACTACGATCTTAGATTCAGTTTCAATGATGTGGGATAATTACCCTCTTGTTCCTTTTTCAACCTTTAGCCTTTTGCCTTATCAGTTTGTAATTCAATATATATATATATATATATAAATAAAGGCATATGCTTAGATTTATCTGTATCATAGTTCATACTTGTTAATTAGGACTTTCACACCATTTTATTCTCTTCGACCTCCCCTTATCTGGTTTTAATTACGAAGGGACATTGAAAAGGACCTTCCAGCTTCCACCAGTGAGCTTCACTTCAACCCTTTTTTTTTTTGGTTAAAAGATTATAAAGAAGATAACAAGAACCGAACAACAGGCCCATTAAGTATAGTAGATTCTGGGCAATGCCAGCCCATAGGTACCATCATGAAGGAATCAATTGATGCTGAGGATGAGCTTCCGTGAGTCGATGAACTCCTAATTTTATTGAAGCTGTTGAGATATGATATTTCTTATTTTTTATTTACTTAATTCCCCCAGCCTAGCTAGTGATTTTAGTTCTCAAGAATTTTTTTTTGTGGGCTTATATTCCTAAACTTAAAAACCTCAAAGCCCCTTTGTCTTTATATTTTTAATGACTTTAAAATTATAAAATCATCTAAATTAAATATAATTTTTAAATAATTTTTAATGAAAAAGATATATCTATGTTGATGTCCATATCTGTTTACAAAGAGGATTAACAATGACTTCATGTATATATATACACACAAACACATGAGAACATCACAGATAAGGACATGTAAAAATGAAAAATAACTATTCAGGACCACAAAATGTTAAAATTGAATTTTGGGACTATGGTCGTTTTTGTAGTTAAAAATATTTTTATGTGACTAAAATACCCTCAATGTAAGAAATTGTGCCTTAATCTTTGAAAGGCTCAATTGATAACTGAAGTATTTTTTTTATATTAACAGTTTCTTTTTTTTTTTTGCCAGCAGATTAAAAGTTTTATTAATCTCTATCTTTTGTATATGAATTTTTGTATAGGCATATTAGATTCATTTGTATAAATAAATAGTTTATACTAGTTAATTGAGATTTCCACAACATTGTATACTTTCCAACCTTCTTATTTTTTATTACAAAGGGAATATAATTAAGATGAGAGGGAATATATTCTTTTATAAAAATTATGCTAGAGTTTTAGATTTAGTTGATTCAAAATGGTTAAAGTTAAAACATTACAAATTCCCACAAAAAATCTAGATCTCTAAGGCTGCAGAATTTTGTGACTAGAGTTTAGAGGGAGTAAAATAACAAAATCTATACTACTTTCATGTAATTTTTCCCAAATTGAGCCAATCATACATTATTGTCAAACTTTTAAAATGACTCCATAAGTTTATCATTTTTACATTTTTAAGTTATAAAATTGAATTAAATTACTCATAAATTTGAATTAAATAAAAATTCAGTTAAACTCATGAGTTAATTCTTTGAGTTTATTCTTTTTATGTTTTCAGTTTATAAAATTATGTTAATCTACTCATAAACTTATCAAACAAAATATATATGTATTAGGTAGAACTTGATTCATTAAGTTAACTCATGATAAGAATGTATATAGCCACATATATGTGAAGAAAAGAAAAAAGATAAAAACAATTTTTTTTTGTCATTATATACACACACACAAAATATTTACACACTATACATTAAATAAAAGGAAAAGAAAACCTTATTTAAATTTAACAGACAAAAGTACTTATAAGAGATGGAAATCCAACGGCAGGGGAATATACAAATTATATATTGAATTCAATAATTAAGCTTCAGCGCCTGCAAGTGGGAGATGGGCTTCCCTTGACGACTGTAACCGGGCAAGATGCATTCTTCACCACGTGATTGCTCACACTCCCCAGCAACACCCTGATGATGACATAAATAATAATAATAATAATAATAATAATAATAATAATAATAATAATTTCCATCAATAACATAATTAGGAGAATTTCATTATAGGACAATGACGTGACATTATTTTAAATCAGTTTCAATAAATTCTAAAAATTTACATTGGGAAAAACTATTAAAGGATTTAATTGGAAAAAAAATTTGAAGGAAAATTTTTTTTAATTTTTTTTTAAATTCTATTTCACTGGAGCTCTGGTAGTTGGATAACCGTCAACCACATTATGGTCATTTCCCTTCAATTTTTTTTAAAATTAAATCTCTTGGTTTTGGAGTGAATTACAACAATGTCACATCACTAGTCCAATAATAAAATTCTCCTAATATAATTTGAAAGATGGGAGAAAAAGTTCATCTTCGGGAGAGTACGACGGTTAAAATTTGAATTATGATGCTTATTAGAACGATGAGATGTGAACAATATATAGTCATATTAAAATATGAATGATCCATATTTAAAGTATTAATTTATATTTATTAAAATAAAAAATTATAAAAAAATTAATAAATCGTGAAGAGAGTGTGTTATGGACGTACCTTTTAATGGGACCAAAACCTCTGCTGCCAACGACCAAAGACTGAAGCAGAAGCTGATCAACAGCTTTGCACAGCTTCTCCTTTGGATCTCCCCAATACACCTTTGCCTCTATCTTTGCCTGTTCCATCCCCAACACTCACTTCAATACCACTTGTATCTCTAATCATTTTTAAACTAATTACCGCCTTATTTCAGGTTTTTAATTACGTCCTTCTTTCTAATGCTTCTTGTCTTCTCAATTAAATTGACTAAAAACACACAGCAAGCAAACCAATATATAAAATAATAAATACCCCTTTGGTTTTGGAGGCAGTGTCAAGGATATTGATCACTTCAGCGTCCCTTGGAATCCCATATTGCTTGGCCAAGTTCATCTCTCTCAGTTCCTCCAGAGGCACCAAAGCTGCAAAAACCATATACGAAGATCGATCAAAGCCTGGACTGGTCATTGATATACAACGCCTTATTATATATAGTTTTGAAGAAGAGTAGGTACGTGAACCAGTGTCGTGGAAGAGTTGCTTGCTGGTATGATCAGAGTGGGGAGGCTGAACGTTGATGAGGATGAGGCGATCTCCTTTGTCGATGAGATTGTAGAGAGCCCATTGGAGTGCTAATTTGCTCGTCGGAGAGAAGTCCACAGCTACACCAACGGTACGTGTCGTTGCCATCTTCGATGACGTTAATAATTTACTGTAACACTGACGCTGATCAACTTCTGAGCTTGGTGTATCTTTTATAATGGGGGCTTCCATCTTCTTGTTGGTTTCGTCTTTGCTTTATTTATTCTCTGTATTGAGTTGTTTGTCGACTCTGCGGGCTGCTTTTGGTTTGGAATCTTCTCGGAGGAGAAGAATACATATCGATGGAGAATTTAGAAACAAGAATTTTTGTGGAATACGATCCAAGCAGCCAACTCTGTTATAGATATTCCTTGTTGAAGATAACATATTGTAACAATTAAAGGTGGTGGGAACAGGGGACTAACAGCAGCCAAATTGGGCTGATGCGATACAGCTACAGCGACAGTGAATCTGATGGCTTTTCCAACGCAGAAATCCACAGATAATACCATCTCAAAGAGATTCCCTTCAAGGGAGGGATTCGAGTTTTATACTCTTGATCTTGAATACTAAATCACATATGGCAGGTATAACTATTTGCACAGGCAGAGCAAGCTTTATCTGATTAGATAATTGGTCTCAGTCTCAGTAAAATATATATATATATATATATATATATGACTGATTAAATAAATGAGGTCAGAAAACGACTTTGAAATTGGCACCGACAATATTCAAATATAACCCAAGCAAATAATTATATTAAAAAAAAATCACATTTTTTCATTAGTATATAAGGAATGACATAGCGCGGATGACAAATCAAAACATTTGGTAGCAATGATTTTACTTTTTACCATTGATTGCATTAAAATCACCAATTGCATTCAAAGTTCAATCCATAAACAAGAAGGAATAAAGCAGATTCAATGAATTTACTCTATCCTAGGCGGACGCCGAACTAGGTAGAAGAAAAATTTACTTGGGGGTTGGGGGGAATCTCATCTTCCTCTGGCCAAATATAGCCATATAGTTAGGGGGTAAAATTTATGATTCATTTTTTGGAAGCTCAATTTTAAAAGAAATAAAGTATTTAAAGCTATAGATAGTGTGCTTTCTGTGGAAAACCACAAGGCATTGGCTTAAAATAGAGCTTGTATGGCTAGTCTATCATAGTGTTACCGTGAATGCCGCTTGTACTAAATAAAATTTTCTTGTCACTAGTAACTCAAAACTCGCTTTCTTCGTCATCAAGTCTTCCTGAAAACGAACTCATCATAGCTGGCTCTTATTGCAGTTATATGCAAGTGTGTCCAAAGAATAAGTCTCATATTGCCTACACGAAAGGAGCTTCAATGGTACAAGTACCAAGGATTGAATGAGTGAAAGTGGACTAATGGATGGGCTGAAGAGGCGGGAGCTCTCACACCCACAGTAGTGAACCTGATTTTGCTTCACTACTGCAAACAGATTTTTGTGCCACAGTGCGTCTTCTTGTTGGGACTGAGCTTCGTCTGTGACTTGGAGGAATTGATTCAAGTATCATTTTTGTACCTGTCCACATGCATTCCTCTAACTCATTTTGAATTCATTTCTTACTTTTGGTAAATTGGACTGATTTTCCTTCGTTTCAATCGCTGAAGCACATTCCTTCTTCCTTCAAAGCTTGCCATGTTAACCGTGTTCGTCCATGCCTTTAATTCAAAGATCGCAACATCTTGAGAGTGCAAATAACATTGTTAATCTGATAATATCAAATGAGAACATGAAATTGTGTATGAAACCTTAGAGGCTTTATTGATAAAAATTAAACATCAAGAACCAAACCAATAATTAAGACAAACTTGAGGATTAAAATTTTCATGCTTTCATTATCACAAAAACCTGCATCTCTAACCTCCATTTATATAAATGATAGGAGATACTGGTGGAATCTGGTTTTCTAGTTTTCATTTTTCTTACACTATAACTTCACTAAATGTCTGCTGTTTGGTTGCAAAAAGAAGAAGAAAAACTCTTGTCATTGGGAATTTTTTTTAGTTTATATACTTAAAATTTATTTTTAGAGATAGATAATTATTTCTGACAGCTTCAATAGAACGACATACTCCATAAAAGTACTTCATAAGCATTGTTTCCCTTCTGTGCCTTCGCATTAGCACTTCAGACTAGAGACACCAGCAGAGAATATGATGTTTCATGGACCCAGCTCTTGTGCTGCCAGAAACAGAAAAACACGTGATTTAGACAGAAACAAAAGAAGCACTTCATTTGTATCATTATTTTTTTAATGTTTACAGTTAAAAGTTATTTTCATTCTGTAATGTTTGAATAATTAAACAAAATCTAAATGATTCAGATGCCGTTTGAGAAAAAATGAATAAATAAATAAACGCTTCATGATGAGTCATAAGCGATGCTTTAATAGAATTCGTTCCACAAAGAAAATTAGAAAAAACAAGCATGTTTAGAACAAAATTTCTGGCTTTCTGGGTATCACACAGGCAAAGCTGAAGTAGCAAAGTAATCGTAGGGCGGCTGAAAATATTTGGCTAGATTATTTCCGAATTATTAAAGAGGAAAAAGTAAAAGTAAAAGAAGGAAATGGAAGGATAGCCAATCAGACAACAATGAAGTGCTTTTTTGTTCATTTATGTAGAGTCTCCCAAAGTTTTAAATTGACATTAATTCCCTCATCTACTCATTCTATTTTTTGTTTCCATTTGTCATGTTATCAGAGTCAAGTTGATACGCAGTCATCCTGTTAGCTCAAACATAATCCTTAATAAGCAAAAGATATTTACCATATGAGCTAGCTCATGAAAGACAATGGTTTTTACTTTTCTTAGTAGGGTAGCTACTAATTTAATTAGGAAAAAGAAAACAAGATGGTAAAGCAATCTCACAGAAATCAAGGCTGAAGCATGATGAGCTAGAAAAGATAAAAGTACAGGGCATCTTCTTCGTTTGTCCTCGTCTAGCAGAAACAGGTGCATAAAGAAAACTATGATAGAAAATGAAAAACGACGCCTAAGGAAAAGATATTCAGGCTTTGAATCTAAACATAGAAGAAAAACATATAAAGAAAAAGAAAAGCAGGTGATGATGCTTTAAATCTCATTTAAATTTAGAATAGCCATCCATTGTCTACTTTCGTTAGTTGTTATTATTCAGCATCATGTAACGAACTGTAAACAATAATTGCCTTGTGGCTTAAACTTCAGGTTTTATAAGTATAAAATTTCCCAATTTTATGTCCACAAAATGCTTAAAACTAAAAAGGAGGGGAAAAAAATCAAAGATAAAACAAAACCCACTGTCTTTCTTTCTGTAGCTTTCTCTCTCTCTCTCTCTCTCTCTGTGATCAAATAGAGACACAGACAAAGAGACATGAGTCTCGCAGAGACCATCAGATCGAGTTATCCTTTAATCAAATCATGTCATTCTTGTCTTGTACTAGCATCCCTTTGGAAAATAATGCATTTTTTGAGAAGAATACAAAAAAGCTTGTCTTCAATTCCCGAAAGAATAAAAGACCTTCTCCAATGCAGCTACACCATAATTTTTTTTTTTTTTGGGGCCAAGAGCTATACCATAATTTAAATCAACTTCTATTCACATTGCATAATCAATATTCACACTTTAATTAATGTCAGTTAGGTAGTTAGGTAATATCAGAATATCGAAAGGGTCCATTACAGCAATATTCCTTATGCCATAAAGTGAAACAGAGATAAAAATAGCTATTTGTTCAAAAATGAGTTTCAACCCTGCATATATACAGGGCTTTCCTTCTATGTCATAATGCATGCCCGACACAGCTTGTGTTCTCACTGCCTTGCCTCCATGGAATTGGAGATTGAAGTCACTAATTCAGATGCATCTCTAGGTACAGATGGATTTTTTTCAGCAGCCCTTTCACTTTGATTTCTAATTTTCTAGCTTTAACTTGTTTCCATGCATGCCTCTAACTGACATTTTACTGTTTTTACCTACTCGTAATCTTGTTGCTGAAGCAGAGTCCTGGTTTTCGTCTGATGATACATCTACTGGGTATCTTGAAGATGTTATTGCAGGCTGGAGTGTTTGGTACAAGCAACAAAACTTACCATTCTACTCTCTGTCTCAGGATCAAAAGGTTAATTTATAACTATAGACAGGTTTCATGTTCCCTTCTTCAATCGCTAGCTGTCAAATCCTTGAAACTCTGATTACGTTTTTGTCTATGACAGGAAATCCATAGTCTGGAAAACCATTGTATAGATCTTTTTCCACCATGTTCATCCACAAGAACCCAACGCCTCGACAGTAAGCCATGCCTTTTTCTTCTTCTTGTTTTTTGGGACCAATTTATCCCTACCTTCCTTAACTCTATAGTCTCTATTGTTTATTTTGGACCAATGTATTCCTATTCCTTCCTCCTCTCTATTCCTCTGCTCTAGGGAATGAATAAGATTTTTTGTCAGGAGAATCTGTAGCATTAAGGCTTATTAATCAGATAAAAATTTAGATACTATTTTTTGGCATTTGGTATCATTTTTTTTTTTTAACAGAAGCATGACACGTGAATTCTTTTATAGAGTTAACGGGAGGATGTTGATGTTGAGTAATAAAAACTCGTTCATCTGTTATATTTTATTTCAAAAATAAAATCCTTGATAAAATTAAAAAACACCTCCTAGTTGTAGAGTTGTAGAGTCTATTATTTGAAATAAATGGTCAACCTAGAATTTGAATATTAGCCGATCAATTTGTTACTTATTATGTTAGAAAGCATAATGACAGTACGCTGCCCAAAAGTATTGTTTTTTGGCATTACCGCATTCAGTGACTGATAATTAGATACCTCAGTGCCGCCTACTGCAGATCACACAATTCCAGACAGTGAAAAATTCAGCACTAGGAGCCAATCATCATCATCACCAAAAGATACGCATGCAGCTTCAACACAAGATAATCCTCAGAGGAGAAAGGCATCTAGAAAATCAGATGAAAACGATGCTTCAGTTTCAAGTATTACACGCACTTTTCTTCAAACACAAAAGGGCCATTACCAAAATTCAGTAGTCAATCTCTCTGCTTCTCCAATCTTTTTTCTTCCACATACAATGGTTCATTTACGGTATGGTTTTTGTGTGTTGTGGAATGCAGAGGGTCAGAGGAAGCGAATCGCTTACCCATTCGAGATGGTGAAGCGAGGAGGGGCTGAAGGAGGAACAGCGCTTGAAGACATAAATCAGCAGATGCGAATGAGCCCAGCGAAGCCGATTCCGCATCCTGTGAGAGATCGAGTGGGCGTTCCATGCATTTCAGACCGAGGTTTTGGGATTTCAGGAAAAGCAGTGGTGGCTCTTACTAGGATTCATACACAGGGTACAGGATCCATCACCATTGTTAGAACCAAGGGATGAAGTGAGAATATTAATCACTTGGATTTAATTCCAGAGAAGATTTGATTCGACAAACCATCGGTGCCGGTTTGAAAAATATCAGTGCAAGTTTTTTTTTTTTTTTTAACAAAATATCAGTGCAAGTTCGAAACAGTTATTTGCAGCGGAGGATGCAAATTTTGTTGATGTTTTTTTTTTAATAATACTGAAATCATTAATAATTAAACAACCAACCAATGAGCTAATTACAATCATATATACTCCATCATCCGCTACCTTCAAACATTTTAAATATGAAAGTGAAATGTGGGATTCATCAAAGGGGGAAAAAAAAATGAACATTGAGCTTATGAGTTATGAGACTCCTCGATAAAATGACTAAATGAGCACGTCCTTTAGCCTCTTTATGCACAAAACTAAGGGCAGGACCACGCCGCAGACCATATGGAAGAATTAGTTTGACTATGTATAGAAAAAATAAGGATTGGGTTTGAAAACTTTGTTTAAATAAAAATTTAAGTTTAAAAAATTAATAATTTTTTTAAAAATTGAGCTTCTAAGTTGAGTCTTAATAAACTCTAAAAAAAGAGACTTGAGCTTGGGTAACCTTCCAAAATTATTTTCCAAAAGATTGATAATTTTTTAAGTGTTTTATTGTTAAAATAATTGATGTTGATTCTTTTATCATTTATTTTAGCACCATATTGATAAATTTTTTATCAATTTCTTAAATACGATTACTTTGTAAAATTTATTTTTTGATTTTGATTAATGATGTGTGTTCTATGATATACAAATTTTGTATTAATCAGATTTGATAAGGTTGATTTAGATTGAAAATTTCTATCTTTACTTTAAAACTTAATTAAGATTCTATATTTATATTTATATTTATTTTATTAAATTTTTTATTTTTAAACAAATTTAAAAAATAAAATAGGCTTATAGGCCCGGCCTTAAACCCTTCCAATAAGGGTCGACCTTCAAAAATCAATCATTTTTTAAAAAATCAAGCTCAAGCGTTAGGTCTACCCATTTTTCCACCCCTAACTATATAGTAGGGCAGTTAATAGGAGTCAAGTCTAATGGGCCACTCTTTTAAGTCATGTAATTTTTTAGAGTCAAGCTTGCAAAAATAAAAGATTATGATATAAAAGGGTTTTAGATCTTATTTTTATAGGCCATGCAAAAATGGACTTGAGCTTGAGCTAACACTTGAACCCTCATAATTTTTTTATAACTTTATTATTTAAGATAAATTATGTCACTGACTGAAAAAAAAAATTTATACTTAAACAATATGAATTAAATTTTTAAAAATTTTGGAGTATGATGAATTCACATGGATATACAAGGAGATTATCATTAATATATAAGAAATTTATCATTAAAAATTTACAAGAAATTTATTATTAATATACAATGGTATATTATCGACAAATATAATAAATTAGCCATACTAAAAATATAATAAATGTTGAGTTATTTGCTTGATTCGGTATCATAACATAGGTTATATTTGTAAAAACTCTTATTATTTATATAATTTATATACATTTTAAACTAGTATATGAGAATAACACAATTTGTTAAATATTTATTATAGGTAACAAATATAAAGTTGGTGAGGTGGTTGAAAACTTAGCATAGCACTACCGTTGAATGTTTTATTTTTGAATTATAATATTAAGGATTAAAGAATATTTATATTTTGGATAATAGACAATTTTCACTTGGTATGGTTTATATTATGTTTTGAGGTTTGTATTATTTTAATTATATTTCAAAGCTTATTATTATTTTGAGGCTTTCGCATATATAACATGTTATACAACCATTTACACTGTAGTTGATTTATTATATTTATTAATGATATATTATTGTATATTAATGATAAACTCTTTGTAATTTTTTAATGATAAATCCTTAATATATTAATAATAAATTCTTTATATCAATGCATTTTTAAAAATTTAGTTTATATTTTTTAAGCATAAGATTTTTCGATCAATGGACCAGTTTATCCTATTATTATCTTTTAAATATTTAATTAAGCTACTTTGTAATTAATACATGTATTATCATAATTAAAAATTTTAAGGATCAAGTTTGAGAAAGTGTTGATTTGAGGATAAAAGTAATTATGGGTTAGCCCTTAAGAGCCCGTCCAATACTCATTTAACAGCTCCATTGTACAGTTTGATTTGCACTTAAAAATTGTTTTCATAGTTGGCTTGGGTGGGGTTGGAGTTGAACCATCTTTGAGCCAACATATGCAGTTGAGCCATAAATTATAATGTTTTCAAAAAACAAAAAAGACAAGGTTAAAGCTAATATTAAAAAGACTAGAAATTTTTTTAAAAATAGAAAATTTCAAAATTTAAACCTTCATAAAAGCCAATTTCATTTTAAAATCATTCACAAGTATATAATATTATTTGGGACCGTTTTTATTAATTGACAGCTATAATTGTAATTTTGAGCACATGATTTACAAATGATTGAACTTTATATTTACATAAATAAAATAATAACAATAATTTTCAACAATGTTCATACTCTTGCTTGTACGTACTTTTTGAGTTAACCTTCCAAGAGCTTGAATCATGAAAACAACTCCCAACAAAGGAAAATACTATAATGGACCATCAGAATAAGAGAGAGAATATTGAGTATGAAATGATTGGTGAAGAGGAGTCAAAGGAACCAAAGTAATCTCAACATAAATGAATTTATTTCAACCATTGGTTACCACAATAATGTACTTTGTCAAATCCTACTTTAATTCTAATTATAAGGCATTTATTAATTTTAATATTTATAAAATAGAGAGAGAAAAAAAAATTAATTCTATTTACAAGATATTTATCAATTTTTAATATTTTCTTTACCTTTTCATACTTATTAAATGCTTTGAATAAAATATAAATATGATATTTAAGAATATTTATTAAGAGTAAAGATGAAAGTTTGTTAAATTTTAAGATCATGTCATAAAGTTTAAATTTTTTTTAATTTTAAAATATATTAAAAATAATTTGTAAATAAAATCAGAGAGAACATGGTAAACATTTTAACTTCTTTGGACAAAATGAATGGAATTGGATTATTTTCCAGCTGCCAACGCAAACTAATGTTGTCGTATTGTATTAAATTTGGATTCTGAAAATATGATTAAATATATATATAATTTATAGTTATAATATTTTCAAAATAAATAAAATGTAAAATAAAATATTTTTTATTGTTTTTTTCCATAGAAACATGAAGTATATATCAAACATGCATGCTGATTGCTGAATCTAAGAGGTAGGTAATTGGTGATGATATATGTGGGGAGGGAAGTTATTTCTTTGAAAGAAATAACAAAATAAGGTTTAACTTCTTATTTATTTATTAAAAGCTTTAACTTTTTATACAGTTAAGCCTCACATTTCTATTATTAACTTTTACTTTCTTAATATTTTTCAAGTTTATATATATATAAAACCCCTATTATTTAATCAGATTTCATTAATAATATTATATTAAACACACACCTGCCAAAGTAAATCTGCTCTATTTATGCATTTTTATATTTAAAGAAAACATGCCTTAAAATTTTATATTTACACCCTTTTTTGTATTTTATCTCTTTTTTTCGATAAGAGAATTTTATATCTCTTTTAAGACTATTAGATGTATGCATTTCTCTCTAAAGAAAAAGAATATTATATACATTTACTGGCAAAATTTTCCTCCCTTACAAGGAAAAAAAAAATGTATTAAGTTTATCCAAAAAAAAAGTATTAAAATTGTGAATTAAATTTTTATTTTTATTTTTATTTTTATTTTGAGTGAAAGATGGCGTGAGGGGATTCTGTTCTGTTCTGTTCAGTGTTCACCACCATTTTCATGCACATATATTTGGCGCGCTCAACACCACTTTCTTCTCTCTCTGTCTCTGTCTGCAAATATGGGCAAGTCAATGGCGTCTTTGCTTGCCGTCATTATCGTCCTCTGCTTCCTGAGCCTCGCAAAGTCCGACGTTTTTTATCATCGCTTCAAAACAGGAGATTCCGTTCCTTTTTACGCCAACAAGGTGGGACCGTTCCACAATCCTAGGTAACGAGGTTCCATTTACCCTTCATTCTCCAGTTCCACCTCTCTCATTCAAGATTTCGTTTCTTTGTGGGAAAAAACCTTTCAAATCGATCCTATTTCTAAGGAAATATTGTCTTTGCTATTATTCATCCAAGGTTCAAGAATGTGAGATTCTTTCCGATCGCTATCTTCTAAAATTTGAGTATCTTGCTACTGTCAGCCATCGGTGATATTGACTCTCACTTCGCGTCATCTTTTGCTGAGTTTATTTCTAGCATTCTGATTTGTTTTTTTAATTAGTTTACCTATTAAAACAACTAAAAGCTTGCTAGATGTTTGACTGATGACTGGAATGGATGCTGCTGCCTGCAAGGTAGCTAAGAGACGAAACAAGCAGGATTTCGAAGCTCTAATTTCATCTTATGCAAATCGCATACTTTGTATTCAACTGCAAAAACTCAAAGTAAACTAACGGAGCGCAAATGTAGCTTCCGTGTTTTTCTTGCTTTATTTTTAAAAACAGTGGGCAGTGTGTACTTGAAATAATTTAGAAGAACCCAATGTGATTCAATTGGTCTGACCTTCTGAATGATTTTTTTTACAAATGCAATTAGAATTATAGTGACGATCAAGTTATGTTCCATATCGCCTCAGTTTTTTTTCCTCTCTTTTATATGATGAAGGTCAATTTTTTGTTTTTTGTTTTTGTTTTGCTTTTTGAGATTGTTCTTACTATATGTATCTCTATGTATAAAAATGTGAAGTCAAACAGTTGGCCTTCATGGTGACTCAAACTGTTACGAACAGGATATCCAAGTCCAAAATGAATTGGATGGGTTCGAATATAACAGTTGAGTCAACTTGTTTGAATTACGGTTAGCAAACTTTGGCATCGAAGAAATGATTTTTATAGCCTGTTCACAATAGTACGAGTTTGATAATTCTTGTGCTTCCCTTTGTTTTTTGTGTTACAGTGAAACATACCGATATTATGACCTTCCCTTTTGTTCACCAGGTCAGTGTTGGTATAATTCCTATTCTCAGTTCTCTGTTTTAGTACTATGTAATTGTTTATTGTGGGTTACAGTTGAAGTGGAAGAAAAGAAAGAAACATTTGGTGAAGTTTTGAATGGAGATCGACTAGTTGCTGCTCCGTATAAATCAACTTCTTAATTGATAGAGAACCCGAGATTATCTGCTCAAAAAGGCTCACAAGAGAAGAGGTTACCAAATTCAGAACTGCTGTTTTGAGGAATTATTTTTTTCAAATGTACTTGGATGACTTGCCCATTTGGAGTTCCATTGGAAGATTTGAAAGCGAAGCTGAAGATGATCGAACTGGGCCTACAGTTCTCCTTTTTAGGCATATCAAGTTTGAGATCCTATACAATGAGGATCGCGTCATTGATATTGTCGTTCAAAATGATCCAACTGTACTTGCGGACTTGCCAGAGGATAAGGCAGTAGACATAGACTTCTCATATTCCGTCGTATGGACTGAAACTGACACTCCATTTGAGAAGCGGTTGGAGAAATACTCACGAACATCCTTGCTGCAACATCACTTGGAAATCCATTGGTTTACGATTATTCATTCATGTTTTACTTGTGGACTTCTTGCTACAATTCTTAGGCGTAAACTTAAGAATGATTTTGTTAAGTAAGAATCATTTCCACTGACTAATCTCTTTTCAAGCCTTAAAACTTTCTGTTCTTATTATACCCACAATTTCAAACATGATAGATTTACTGATAATGAGGAGGCCGATGATGAACAAGAAAAAGAGTGGTTGGAAATACATTCGGAGTGATGTGTTCAGGTACCCAAGATACAAGTCCTTGTTTGCAGCAGTGCTTGGAACTGGCACACAGCTATTTACTCTGTAAGTATCCTTTGAAGCAGCTTCTCTTTAAAAGGAGTTTATTGTTCTTGTGTAGTGTTGTTCATCTCTCTTCATAACTAGCAATCTTTGCTACTGATTTCAGTGCAATCTTCGCCCTTGTACTTGCACTAGTCGGCATGTTCTATCCATACAACAGGGGCGCTCTGTTTACTGCACTTATTACAATATACGCGCTAACGTCTGCGGTTGCAGGCTACTCGGCAGTCTCCTTCTATTGTATGATTGAGGGAAGAACTGGGTACATTTCTGTTCCTAAGACAACATGTTATTGGTGCTCCAACCTAAAATGTTTCGTATACCACTAACCTTCATTCGATTCTCATTCATGTAACTTACGTAAGAATCACGCTGCTTACTGACTCAATTTCTCTCGATTTGAGATTGCATGCTGAAATCGCCTTCTAGTGGTATAATTTTGCGATCTGTTGGCCCCTTCCTCTCCGTGCCAAACCAGAAACTAAATGTTGACTCCGAATTCTTTCAAAAGCAGACAGGCTTGGTTGTTTGCGAAGTTTAAGACATATGTACATTATTCTCCGCGTGAATCAAATAGCTTAGATTTCATGGATAATAAAAATTAGTTTCTCATTCTAGCAGTTAGTTTCTTTACGGTAGAAACTCTAACCATACAATATTTGGCTGTTGTTTCAGTTTCTTCCCTCATCTGTCCCATTCTTTCAAAGAAATGAAACTATAATACATAAAGTAAGAACTTTAACGAAGTATGCTAACTGATGATATGGTTTGCCAGGTGAAGACTTTGATATTGACTGGAAGCCTATTATCTGGACCTTTGTTTTTGACGTTCTGCTTCCTGAACACTGTTGCTCTTGCCTATAACTCTACTGCAGCACTACCATTTGGAACTATTGTTGTTATTTCCTCATATGGACTCTTGTGACCACACCTTTGCTAGTATTGGGTGGGATTGCTGGCAAGAATAGCAGATCAGAATTTCAAGCTCCTTGTCGCACCTCTAAGTATCCGAGGGAGATCCCCCGGCTACCTTGGTACCGTAGAGCCCTTGCTCAAATGGCTTTAGCTGGTTGTGTGTCTTTCAGTGCTACTTTCATTGAACTCTACGACATATTCGCTGGCTTATGGGGTCACCAGATTTACACCATATACAGCATTTTGATTATTGTGCTCATTCTCTTGATTGTTACCGCTTTCAGCACCGTCGCATTGACATACTTGCAGCTTGCAGTCGAGGACCATGAATGGTGGTGGAGGTACGCGTCCTGCCACACTGAATAATCTCGCTCTTTCTTCATTCATTGAATATATGCTACAAACTGAGGTTAACTATATTCTTTAGAAGTTAAAACTGTACCATTCCTACTTCCAGTATAACTTGAACGTTGAACTTCTAAATTGAAGTGCTCATTGACACTCCAAGTTCCATGGAGTGCTAGCTGAAACTTTGCTGAGATGGAATAATCATAATGAAATGAAAAATAAATCTCTTGACGCCTCTTTGATAGGTGAGATAAAAGTTTGATAAACGAGAGTAGTGTTTTGAACTAATGTAAAGAACGATTTGTTGATGTATAATTTGCATGCAAGATAATATCTCTTACTATGTCTTTATGAAAAAAGCAGATGGTTGTCCAAATTTAAAATTTAAAATTGATATGTATATCTGTCACATATTACCATTATAAGCATAATATCACTTATATCTTAAGATGACCCATGCCAAAGTATCATTTTCTTTAGAAATAAAGGAAAATACAAATAATTTAAGATGATGGTAATGATGATGTAGCACTAAAATTAGGATTACCCATTTTATATCCTCAAAATAAAATGCTATATTGCTTCAGTATAACTTTTCTATTTGGGCAGTAGTAAAAAATTCTACTTGAACCTTTTCTTTTCCTGCTCTTATTTTCTTCAATTTTGAGGGAGACTAACTACTGTGTATTTGACATGAACCTTAGGTCTTTCCTTTATGGTGGATCAATCGGCTTCTTCATATATGGTTACTGCTTTTATTTCTATCATTCAAGATCAGATATGTCAGGCTTTATGCAAACGTCTTTCTTCTTTGGCTACATGGCTTGCATTTGCTATGGTTTCTTCCTCATGCTTGGAGCTATTGGTTTCCGAGCTTCTTTAATCCTTGTCCGTCACATATATCGATCCATCAAGTGTGAATAATCGAAGGCTAATTGGAACCATCAGATCAGCACCAGGCAAGAATGAATTCTTGTATATTGTTTTTGGGAGGCCAGCACAGTGTATCGCTGTTTTCTTGTAATTCAATAGGTCCATGATCTTGGAGTGAGGTACATAGAGCGTAAAACCCAAGTTCATCGAAGTAGCACTTCAGAATAAGAAAGTCCAATAGTAATGTACAAAAAAAAAAGAAGAAGAAGAAGAAAGAAAGCCAGTCTAACGGTGGGACCAGATTGAATAGTTCAATAGAATTTTGACGATATGAAGGAAAAAATCTGGCAATACTCCGTTCGTCCACAGGTGAAAAGCCCACTTTTCCATCCATAGTTTAGCTTTCGATTGGAAACCCACACACATTGCATAAAACTGGCTCGACCCAAGAACAGTCGACAAGTCAAGTTACCGACAGCAACATTAATCCTTCAATAGCCGTCGGAGAAATCAATATAAAGTACAAGTCGTATCATTTATAAAAAAAAAAAAAAGTGTTCAATTCGGAGGCAACATGACCAGGTAGCTAAACTTGACCAGGCGATAAATGAAAGCATGTTAGTCTCAGACTCCAAAGAAAGCTTTCCGCCAGCAAGCATAAAAGTGTTATGTATCAGAAAATTCATAAATAAAATTCTAGTATACATTATCTCACTGTAATAATGTAGATATAGATAGATTAGATTGCATTTCTGAATATATAATTTTCGTCGAGGCAGGAACCGAAAGAGAGATTCAGTCCGTCCAGTTCAGAGAAGCCAGGTCATCCAACATTCAACAATGAAATCATTCAATTCAATACTTCCAAGTAGAACCACCAAGTCTAATAACCTCTTCGTCATCATTAACCCTCCTACGAACTCTTTCCATGTTGGCATCTGCTTTACCATTGTTCATATCACCATAGATATCCTTAAGCTTAGCCAGATTGGCTGATGTAGATGGCTTCTCCTTACTCCCAGATTCAAACTGAGGAGCACCATTTTGCAAGCTTTGACTTCTGCTTCTACTTGGACTCCTGCTCCTACTACGATAGTGCCTCCTATCATTGTGTCCTCTCTCTGTATACCTGGATCTCTTATCATGATCATAATTATGCTCTCGATCTCTTTCCCTATCTCTTCTATCTCTTTCCGAATCCCTGTCCCTGTCCCTGTATGTTTCACGATCTCTCTCGAAGTCTTTGTCTCTGCCCTTCTCTGATTTACGGTCCCTGTCCCTGCCCCTGTAATGATTTCGATCCCTGTCCCTGGCTCGGGACTGATCTCCAGACGTTTCCCTTTCTCGGTCCCAATCCTTGTCAGAATATTCACGGCTCTGGATGTGACTGCTTCTTCTTGGAGATCTCCGTGGATCATCACTGCCATTTCTTTCATGGTGAGATACAGTGCGGCGAATTGGTGATGAGTCCCTAGTTGAGGCACGATGTGGAGCACGCTGACCAAATGAGACCGAAAGGGATGCTTTCACAGAAGGTGGCCGGCGGGCGGGCAGTATCATCAGAACCACGACGGGTGGATTCCCCTGTTGAACCAGAATGTGTGGTGGGAAGCTTCAGCTTCTCAAGATTAGCCACAACTTGCCTCAGTACAGGAACGGGGATACGTGGAAACAGGGTGTCGAAGTAATACTGCACCACAAAAGCAGAATTTCCTCAAGAGTGGAAATGATGTGGTATGAAGCGTGGTCCCAAAAAATTAGGTTAAGCCAGTCAATAAGGATAAATTGGAGCACATTAAGTGACAAGCAAACAAAAAAGCCCAAAACCATGAAAAATAAAAATCAAGCAAACACAAAAATAAAAACCAACTAAAGGAGATAGTAAGCATTTAAAACTTTGTTTTTTCATGAAAAGTAAGCGGTTAACGTTTTAACACATAAGAAATGTTAACCGTGCAAGAAGTCTAAACTTAGGAAGCATGGACTCAAAGGCAAAACACCACCACAAAATTTTAGTCGTTCATACATAACTTAGGTCGCTGTATTAATATCATATTGTGTTTAGTACAGGTGTATGAGCTGTGCCAGACACAATATGCCCCTTTTTTGAAGTTCTGCGCTTCCACAAGAACTCGTGAAATGGAAAGACTGTAGCTAGACAGATGGGACAAAAACATTGTTGTTAGCATCATAATTACACATGATGATCAATAACAAGCACTGGATACAGAAATTCCCTTTAAAAATCGCATTTATGGCAGTAATCAGAGACTGCAACATACTAGAAGCATTTGAACTCCTTAGAATTCATCATTGCATAAAAAGCAAGCTTTATGATATTAGTGAACAACCAGGCTCTCGTACATGTTCTTTCTTAAGACAACTCTAGAGGAGTAGATCAGTAGATATCAGCTGTCAATGAATTATATTCCCATTTGTAAGCATCGAAGATACTGAAAGCACCTCACAGAATTGTAACCCCAAATATCTGATGATAAGACATGAATCTCCATTTGTAATGTTGTGATGCATCTGGTAACGGGAAGGAGAGTTCTGAAGACAGAAATCTCAGTTTAACTAGTAATAGTTGAGTCACATGAAATTTTACCTTGCTACTGTGTGACACTACATTGACCATATCATTACGTATTCAGGGTAAGCGTTGCATATGCCATTTGATGGTTTAATTCTACAAGCACGAAGAAAGCATGTGCTAGAAACAGAGAAACTAAGAAGCATACCCAGGTAAAAGAGTGTGATAGATTTAGTTGTAACTGACTGTCCAAGAAGTAAATCACGGATATATACACCCATTGTGGTCATTCGTCCATTAGATCCTGGAGAAAATTCCTGAAATATAGAATCAAACTTGATATGAAGAACGATATGCATATGACATACAGAAGCAATTTTACCATTTATTCTCCAAAATGAGATAACAATAGAAACCCAAAATGCATTATTTAATTTGAATCAAAGCAGTTAAGTACGAACAGAAAAGTATGACAAGTGGAAACAATGGAATCACCACAACATAGCCATAACATCATATTTATGTAAAACTTTAACTTCCCATAAAGAACTGCATATTGTACACTTAGACGCAAAGATCTATTAATGCAATTTTATGATCAGAGGCCACATCTAATGGGCAGCACACATGGAGAGAACAGTCATTACCATCTAAGTGCCACATCATTTACAATGAATTGTATTATCTGTTTGGGGAGTAGAATCACATTAATAAGCAGCACCAAATTGGAAGAACATTCCACCAAGATGCCGCATCATTTGCAATGAATTAAGTGGTCTTTTTCCCCTTTTTTTGGGGGTAAATGGATTGAGTAGTTCTGTGCTAAATATATCGCTCAAAAAGAGAATACTGAATGAAGAACTATAAGGTAAAGTACTACACTCAAGATTCCACATAATGCTGCTTTACCTGACAATTCATATCAAACAAACCTTCTACCAAAACCTGAACTGTAGGGCCACAAACCCCAGCAAAAGCACAAGACAGAACTCTCCAACCCTGCTGGACAATCAAGAAATGGAAAATTATTGATTAATGGAGCCTTATTGCAAACTAGGCATCCATCCTTCTATTCTATTGACTACCTGGAAATCAGCCCAAGGCACAAGCTAGCACAGAATTAAGATTCTGCTTGGTGATTGGCAGTTATTTGAATCTCCTGTTATTCATAATATATCTGATCTCCATTCTCTTTA